>NW_012287387.1:0-10083 GCF_000151885.1 Dipodomys ordii
GGGACAAGCGGGACACAAGCGGGGTACACAGCGGGACACAGCGCGGGACACAGCGGAGGACACAGCAAGACACAGCGGGACACAGCGGGGACACAGCTGGACAGAGCGCAGTACACAGGGGGACACAGCGGGGACACAGCGAGAACACAGCGGGACACAGAGGGACACAGCGAGGACACAGCTGGACACAGCGGGGTACACAGCGGGACTCTGCGGGGACACAGCGTGGACACAGAGGGACACAGCGGGACACAGCGGGACACAGCAGGAAACAGCGGGACACAGTCGGGGACACAGCAGGACACAGCGAGAGACACAGCAGAGGACACAGCGGGACACAGCGGAGGACACAGCGGGACACAGCGGGGGACACAGCAGGGACAAAGCGGCGGATACAGCGATACCCAGCGGGACATAGCAGTGGACACAGCGGGACACAGCGGGGTCACAGCGTGGGACACAGCGGGACATAGCAGGGACACAGCGGGACACAGCGGGGGACAAATTGGGACCCAGTGGGGGACATAGCGGGGGACACAGCGGGGACACAGCGGGACACCGCGGGGGACATAGCGGGCACACAGGGGAGACACAGCGGGGGACACAGCTGGGGAAACGGCTAGACACAGCGGGACACAGCAGGGACTCAGCGGGACACAGCGGGGACATAGCAGTGACACAGCGGGACACAACGGGGACACAGCGGGGCACAACAGGGCCACAGCGTGGGACACAGCGGGGAACACATAGGGACATAGCGGGACACAGCGGGGGACACCGGGGACACAGCGGGGACATAGCGGGACACAGCGTGGACACAGCGGTTGACACAGCGGGACACAGCGGGACACAGCAGGGACACAACAGGACACAGGGGGGACACAGCGGGGACACAGCGGGACACAGCGGGGACACAGCGAGGACACAGGGGGACACAGTGGGACACAGCGGGGGACCTAGCGGGACACAGCGGGACACATCGGGGGACAAGCGAGGACACAGTGGGACACAGCGGGACCCAGCACGGACACAGCGGGGACACATCGGGGGACACAGTGGGGGACACAGCGGGACAAAGCGGGGCACACTGCGGAGGACACAGCGGGGACACAGCGAGGACACAGCGGGACACAGTGGAAAACAGTGGAGACAGAGCTGGACACAACGGGGTACACAGCGGGACACTGTGAGGACACAGCGAGGACACTGGGACACAGTGGGACAAAGCGGGACACAGCAGGAAACAGCGGATCACAGCGAGGGACACAGCGGAACACAGCGGGGACACAGCTGGACACAGCGCGATACACAGCAAAGACACAGCCGGCCCAGCAGGACACTTCGGGGACACAGCTGGACAGAGCGGGATACACAGCGGGACACAGAGGGGACACAGCCAGGACACAACGGGACACAGCGGGACACAGCAGGACACAGCGGGAAACAGCGGGGACACAGCAGGACACAGCGGGACACAGCGGGGATACAGCAGGGGACAAGCGAGGACACAGGAGGACACAGCTTGACATAGCGGGGACACAGAGTGACAAAGCGGGGGACACAGCAGGGGATAGCAGGGGACAGAGAGGGGACACAGCGGGACACAGCAGGGACACAGCTGGACACAGCGGGGTACACAGCGGGACACAGTGGGTCCCAGCAGGGTACACAACGGGACACAGCGGGGGACACAGAGGGCTACAAAGCGAGACACAGCGGGGAACACAGCGAGGACAGAGCGGGACACAGCGTCGATACAGCGAGGACACAGCGGGACACAGCGGGGTACACAGATGGGGACACAACGGGACACAGCAGGGGACACATGAGGACACTGCGGAACACAGCGTGGGACACAGCGAGGACACAGTGGGCGACACAGCGGGGGACACAGCGGGGACACAGCAAGACACAGCGGGGGACATAGCGAGGACACCGTGGGACACAGCAGGACACAGCGTGGGACAAAGCGGGAGACATCGGGGGACACAGCGAGGACACAGCAGGACACAGCGGGGACACAGAGGGGACACAGCGGGGGACACAGCGGGGGACAAAGCGGGACACCAAGGGACACAGTGTGACACAACGGGACACAGAAGGGACACTGCGGGGACACAGCGGGACAAAGCGGGGGATACAGCGGGATACAGCGGGACACAGCTGGACACAGCGAGACACAGCGGGGACACAGGGAGCACACAGCGGGACACAGCAGGGGACACAGGGAGGACACAGCGGGACACAGCGGCGACTCACCATTGGACACAGCGTGGGACACAGCGGGACACCAAGGGACACATTGTGACACAGCGGGACACAGCGGGGTACACAGCTGGGGACACAACGGGAAACAGCAGGGGACACAGCAGGACCCAGCGGGGACAAAGTGGGGGACAGAGCGGGACACAGCAGGTACACAGCGGGACCCAGTGGGGAAACAGTGGGGACTCAGGGGGGACACAGAGGGACAAAGGTGGTCTCAGCGGGACACAGCGGGGACACAGCAGGAACACAGCGGCGGACACAGCCGGACACAGTGGGACACAGTGGGGACACAGCAGGACACAGCGTGGGACACAACGGGGACACAGCGCGGGATACTGCGGGACACAGCGGGGGACACAGTGGGGAACACAGCGGGACACAGCGGGGAACACAGCGAGGACCCAGCGGGACCCAGCAGGACACAGCGTCGATACAGCGGGGGACAAAGCGGGACACAGCGGGACACAGCGGGGACACAGCAGAAAATAGCGGAGGACAGAGCGGGACACAGCAGGGGACACAGGGAGGACAAAACGGGACCCAGAGGGACACTGCGTCGATGCAGCAGGGACATATTGGGACACAGCAGGGTACACAGCTGGGGTCACAACGGGACACAGCGGGGGACACAGCGAGGACACAGCGGAACACAACGGGACACAGCGGGGACACAGGGAGAACACAGCGGGACACAGCGGGGGACACAGGGAGGACACAGCGGGACACAGCGGGGACACAGTGGGGACTCTCCGTGGGACACAGCGGGGGACAAAGCGGGACACCAAGGGACACAGTGTGACACAGCAAGACACAGCGGGGTACACAGCTGGGGACACAATGGGCAACAGCGGGGGACACAGCGAGACAGAGCGGGACACAGTTGGGACATAGCGGGGAAACTGCGGGGACTCAGGGGGGGACACAGAGGGACAAAGGTGGTCACAGCGGGACACAGCGGGGACAAAGCAGGGACACTGCGGGACACAGCGGGGGACACAGGGGGGGACACAGCGGGGAACACAGCGAGGACCCAGTGGGACCCAGCAGAACACAGCGTCAATACAGCGGGGGACAAAGCGGGACACAGCGGGACACAGCAGGGACACAGCGGGACATAGCGGGGGACAGAGCGGGACACAGCGGGGGCCACAGGGAGGACACAGGGGGACACAGCGGGGACACAGCAGGGACTCAGCGGGGGACACAGCGGGGGACAAAGCGGGACACCACTGCACACAGAGGGACACAGCGAGACAGAGCGGGGACACTGAGAGGACACAGCGGGACACAATGAGGGACACAGTGAGGACACAGCGGGACACAGCAGGGACACAGCGAGACACAGAGGGACACAGCGTGGAAAATGCGGGAACATAGCAGGACACAGCGGGGTACACAGCGGGACACAGCGGGACAAAGCGGGGGACATAGCGAGTACACAGCGGACACAGCAGGACACAGCGTTGATACAGCGTGGACACAGCAGACAGAGCGGGGACACAGCGGGACTCAGCGGGGACACAGACACAGCAGTACACAGCAGGACACAGCGGGGACACAGCAGGGACACAGCAAGGGACACAGCGGGACACATCGGGACACAGTGGGGGACACAGCGGGACACAGAGAGGGACACAGAAGGGTACACAGCGGGACACAGCGGGGAACACAGCGAGGACACAGCGGGACCCAGCGGGAAACAGCGTCGATACAGCGGGGACACAGCGGGACACAGTGGGGTACACAGCTGGGGACACAACGGGACACATCGGGGGACACAGCGAGGACCCAGCGGAACACAGCGGGGGACACAGCGGGACAGAGCGGGACACAGCGGGACACAGTGGGGACACAGCAGTAGACACAGCGAGGACACAGCGGGACACAGTGGGACACAGCGGGGGACAAAGCGGGAGACAGCAGAGGACACAGCAAGGACACAGCGGGACACAGCGGGGAAACAGAGGGGACTCAGAGGGGGACACACGGGGGGACAAATCAGGACACCACGGGACACAGTGGGACACAGCGGGACACAGCAGGTTCACTGCGGGGACAAACCGGGACAAAGCGGTGGACACAACGGGATACAGCGGGACACAGCGGGGGCCACAGCCGGATACAGCGGGGGACAGAAGGGGGCCACAGCGGGACACAGCGGGGACACAGCTGGACATAGCAGGGTACACAGATGGAGACAGTGGCCACACAGCGGGGAGAAAGCGGGAGACAGCGGGACACAGCGGGGACAGAGCGGGACACAGCGTGACACAGTGGGACACAGCGGGGGACACAGCGGGACACATCGGGGGACACAGCTAGGACACAGGGGGGCACAGCGGGGGACACAGCGGGGAACACAGAGAGGACACAGCGAGGACACAGTGGGACCCAGCGGGACACAGCGTCGATACAGCAAGGACACAGCGGGACACAGCGGCGTACACAGCTGGGGACACAACAGGACACAGTGGGGGACACAGCGGGACACAGCGGGGATAAAGCGTGAGACAGGGGTGGGACAAAGTGGGAGACAGCGGGACACAGCGGGGGAAATAGGGGGTCACAGCGGGACACAGCGGGGGACACAGCGGGACACATCGGGACACATCGGGACAGAGCAGGGACAAAGCAGGGACACAGCTGGGGACACAGCGGGGACACAGCGGGACACAGCGGGACACAGCGTGGACAGAGCAGGACACAGCGGGACACAGCGGGACACAGCGGGGGACACAGTGGGACACAGCAGGGGACACAGCGAGGACACAGCGGGACAGAGCGGGGAATACAGCGAGGACACATTGGGACACAGCGGGACACAGTGGGACACAGCGGGGACACAGCAGGGGACCCAGCGGGGGATACAGCGGGACACAGCGGCGGACTCAGGGGGGACAAAGCGGGTCACAGTGGGGGACACAGCAAGGACATAGCGGGGACACAGCGGTGACTCAGCAGGGGACACAGGGGAGTACAGAGTGGGGGACATAGCGGGACACAGCGGGGAACACAGCGAGGACACAGCGGGACCCAGCGGGATACAGCATCGAAACAGCGACGACACAGAAGGACACAGCGCAGTACAGAGCTGGGACACAACGGGACACAGTGGGGGACACAGCGGACACATTGGGACACAGCGGGACACAGGGGGACAGAGCGGGGGATAGAGCGGGTCACACGGGAACACAGCGGGGACACAGCAGGACACAGCAGGGACACAGCAGTCACAGCTTGGGACAGCGAGGACACAGAGGGACACAGCGGAGGACACAGCGGGACACAGTGGGGGACACAGCGGGACACAGCAAGACACAGCGGGGTCACAGCAGTGGACACAGCGGGACACTGCGGGGGACACAGCGGGACACAGCGGGGTACAGAGCCGGACACATCGGGGACACAGCCGGACACAGCGGGGACACAGCATTGGTCTCAGCGGCAGCGGGACACATCAGGGACACAGCCGGACACAGCGGGGACACAGCATTGGTCACAGCGGGACACAGCGGGGGACACAGCCGGACACAGCGGGGGACAAAGCAGGGGACCCAGCGGGACACAGTGGGGACACAGGGGGACACAGCGTGTGACACAGCGGGACACAGCGGGACACAGCGTGGACAAAGCGGGACACAGCGGGACACAGTGACACCCAGTGAGGTACACAGCGGGACACAGCGGGGGACACAGCGAAGACACAGCGGGACACTGCGTTAGACACAGCGAGGACACAACAGGACACAGCGGAACACAGTGGCACACAGCGGGGACCCAGTGGGGACCCAGCGGGACACAGCGGGGGACACAGCGGGATACAGCGGGGGATACAGCGAGGACACAGCGGGAAACAGCGGGACATAGCGGGACACAGTGGGGACACAGCAGGGGACACAGCGGGACACAGCGGGGACACAGCGGGGGACACAGCGGGGGACACAGCGGGACACAGCGGGGGACACAGCTGGACACAGCGGGGGACACAGTGAGGACACAGCGAGACAGAGCATGTGATGCAGCGAGGACACAGCGGGACACAGTGGGACACAGCGGGGACACAGCAGGGGACTCAGCGGGACACTGGGGGAGACACAGCGAGGACAAAACGGGACACAGCGGAACACAGTGGGACACAGCGGGGACACAGCAGGGAACTCAGGGGGACACAGCGGGGGACACCGCGGGACACAGCGGGGGACACAGCGCGGACAAAGCAGGACACAGCGGGGGACACAGCGAGACATAGCGTGGGACACAGCCAGGGACACAGCGGGGCACATCGGGGGACACAGCGGGGACACAGCGGGATACAGCAGGGACACAGTGGGATACAGAGGGACACAGCGGGGGACACAGCGGGACACAGCGGGGGACACAGCGGACCACAGCGGGGGACACAGCAGGTGCACATCGGGACACAGTTGGGGACACAGCGGGGCACAGCGGGGACACAGCTGTAAACAGCGGGGTACAATGTGGGACACACCGAGGAACAGCGGGGACACAGCGGGACACAGCAGTGACACTGCCGGACACAGCGGAGACACAGCATTCGTCACAGCGGGACACAGCCAGGGATACAACGGGACACAGCGGGGGACACAGAGGGAAACATAGGAACACAGCGAGGACAACGCATGGGACACAGCGGGAGACAGAGCTGGCCACAGCGGGGACACAGGGAAGACACAGCGGGACACAGCGGGGACACAGCGGGGACTCAGCGGGGGACACAGCAGGTGATAAAGCGGGACACCACGGGAAAAAGCAGGACACAGCGGTGACACTGCGGGGACACACAGGGACACAGCGGGGGACACAGCGGGGACACAGCAGGACACAGCGTGGGACACAGCGAGGACACAGCGGGACATAGCGGGGACACTGAGAGGACTCAGCGGATACACAGAGGGAGACAAAGCGGGACACCACGGGACACAGTGGGACACAGCGGGGACACTGCGGGGACTAAGCAGGACAAAGTGGGGGACACAGCGGGACACAGCGGGACACAGCGGGCGACACAGCCGAACACAGCGGGGGACAGAGCTGGGGACACAGCAGGACACAGCGGGGGACACAGAGGGGAACACAGGGGGACACAGAGGGACACAGCGGGAACACAGGGGGGACACAGTGGGGGACACAGCAAGACACAGCAAGGACACAGCGGGACACAGTGGGGGACACAGCGGGACACAGTGAGACACAGCGAAGACACAGCGGGACACTGCGGGAGACACAGCGAGGACACAATGGGACAAAGCGGAACACAGTGGCACACAGCGGGGACACAGCAGGGGACCCAGAGGGACACAGCGGGGGACACTGTGGGACACAGAGGGGCACACAAAGGGGACTCAGCGGGGGACACAGCGGGGAACAAAGCGGGACACCACGGGACACAGTGGGACACAGCGTGACAAATGGGGGACACTCCGGTCACACAGCGAGATAAAGCGGGGGACACAGCGGGGACACAGCTGGACACAGCAGGGTACACAGCAGGAGACAGTGGCCACACAGCGGGGACACAGCGGTAGACAGCGGGACACATCGGGGACAGAGCGGGACACAGCGTGACACAGTGGGACACAGCGGTGGACATAGCGGGACACATCGGGGGACACAGCTAGGATACAGGGGGACACAGTGGGGGACACAGCAGGGAATACAGCGAGGACACAGCAAGGACACGGTAGGACCCAGTGGGACACAGCGTCGATACAGCGGGGACACAGCAGGACACAGCGGGGTACAGAGCTGGGGACACAACGGGACACAGTAGGGGACACAGCGGGACACAGCGGGGACAAAGCGTGAGACACAGCGGGGGACAGAGCGGGAGACAGCGGGACACAGCGGGGGACACAGGGGGGACACAGCGGGACTCAGCGGGGGACACAGCGGGACACATCGGGACACAGCAGGGACACAGCAGGGACACAGCTGGGGACACAGCGGGACACAGCGGGGCACACAGCGGGACACAGCAGGGGACAGAGAGGGGGACACAGTGGGACACAGAACGGAACACAAGGAGGACACAGTGGGACCCAGCTGGACACAGCGTCGATAGAGCGGGGACACAGCGGGAAACAGTGGGGACAAAGCGGGGGAAACAGTGGGGGACAGAGCGGGACACAGCGGGGGACACAGAGAGGACACAGCGGGGGACACAGAGAGGACACAGTGGGACACAGCGGGGGAACAGCGGGACTCAGCGGGGGACACAGCGGGGGACAAAGCGGGACACCACGGGACACAGCACGACACAGCGGGACACAGCGGGGACACTGCGGGGATACAGCGGGACACAGCATTGGACAAGGTGGGACACAGTGGGACACAGCGGGGGGCACAGCGGGACACAGTGGGGGACAGTGCAGGGGATACAGCGGGACACAGCGCAGACACAGCTGGACACAGGGGAACACAGAGGGACACAGCGGGACACAGTACGGACACAGCTGGACACAGCGGGACACAGCGAGAACACAGCTGGACACAGCGGGAAACAGCAGGGGACACAGCGGGACACAGGGGGGGACACAGCGGGGGACACTGCGGGACTAAGTGGGGGATACAGCGGGGGACCCAGCGGGACACAGCGGGGAACACAGTGAGGCCACAGCGGGACACAGCGGGACACAGCATCGATAAAGCGGGAACATGAGCAGGACACAGCGAGACACAGCGGGGCACACAGCGAGGACACAGCGGGACACAGCGGGACACATTGGGACACAGTGGGGGACACAGCGGGACGCAGCTGGGGACACAGCGAAGACACAGCGGGACACTGCGGGAGACACAGTGAGGACACATCGGGACACAGCGGAACACAGTGGGATACAGCAGGACACAGGGGGGTACACAGCTGGGGACACAACGGGACACAGGGGGGACACAGCGGGACAGAGCGGGACACAGCAGCACACAGCGGGGACTCAGCGGGGACTCAGCGGGGGACACAGCGGAGGACAGAGCGGGGGACCCAGCGGGACACAGCGGGACACAGCGTCGATACAGTGACGACACAGGGGGATACAGCGGGGTACACAGTTGGGACACAACGGGACACAGTGGGGGACACAGCGGTACACAGCGGGACACAGCAGGGGACAGGGCGGGGGACAGAGTGGGACACAGCGGGGAGACAGCTGGACACAGCAGGGTACACAGTGGGACACAGTGGGACACAGCGGGGACACAGCGGGGGCACAGCGGGACACAGCGGGACACAGCGTTCACAGCGGGGGACACAGCAAGGACACAACGGGACACAGTGGAACACAGTGGGACACAGTGGGACACAGCAGGACACAGCGGGGTACACAGCTGGGGACACAACGGGACACAGGGGGCACACAGCGGAGGACAGAGTGGGGGACACAGCGGGACACAGCGGGACACAGCATCGATACAGCGACGACACAGGGGGACACAGCGGGGTACACAGCTGGGACACAACGGGACACAGTGAGGGACACAGCGGGACACAGCGGGACACAACAGGGGACAGAGCGGGGGACAGAGCGGGACACAGCGGGGAGAGAGCTGGACACAGCAGGGTACACAGTGGGACACAGCGGGACACAACGGTCACAGCGGGGGACACAGCGAGGACACAGCGGGACAAAGCAGGGGACACAGCGGGATGCAGCGCGGGACCAAGTGGGACACAGCAAGATACAGCGGGCAAACACCAGTGGACACAGCGGGACCTAGCGTGGGTCACCGCGGGACACAGCGGGGGACACAGCAGGACACAGTGGGGGACACAGCAGGGGACATATCGGGACACAGTGG
>NW_012287388.1:0-2225 GCF_000151885.1 Dipodomys ordii
ACTCTGCGGTGGTTTTCTAGCTTGGTTTCTGGGCTAATTCAGGCGGGGGATATAGTTGGGTATCTGCGTGAAAAGAATATATTATATAGTTTAACAAAGTCTGGACTACAGCATTTTTTAAAAGTTGACACAGCGTGTAAAACTGCGGGAAAAAGCAGGGACTCAGCGATGACTCAGCTGGTGACACAGCGGGGGACAAAGCGGGACACAGCGAGGACAGAGTGGGACACAGTGTGACACAGCGTGACACAGCGAGGGACAGAGCAGGACACAGCGGGGGACACAGCGAGGACACAGCAGGACACAGCGAGGACACAGCGGGACACAGCGCGACACAGGGGAGGACAAACCGGGAGACAGCGGGGGAAACAGCGAGGACCACACGGGACATAGCGGGGACACAGAGGGGACACAGTGGGGTCACAGCAGTGGACACAGCGGGACACAGCGTGGGACACAGCGGGACACAGCGGGGGACACAGCGGGACACAGCAGGGGACACAGGAGGGGACACATCGGGACACAGTGGGGGACACAGCGGGACACAGCTGGGTACACAGCGGGACACAGCGCGGACACAGCGGGGACACAGCGGGGTCACAGAGGGACACAGCGGGGACACAGCCGGACACAGCGGGGACACATCATTGGTCACAGCGTGACACAGCATGGGACACAGCGGGAAAAAGCGGGGACTCAGCGAGGACACAGCGGGGGACAAAGCGGGCGACAAAGCGGGACATAGAGGGAACAGAGCGGGACACAGCTTGACACAGCGGGACACAGCGAGGAACAGAGCGGGACACAGCGGGGGACACAGCGAGGACACAGCAGGACACAGCGAGGACACAGCGAGACACAGCGCGACACAGCGGAGGACAAAGCGGGACACAGTGGGACACAGCAGGACACAGCAGGACACAGCGGGACACAGCGGGGGACACAGCGGGACACAGCGGGTCAGAGCGGGGGACATAGTAGGACACAGCAGGGACACAGCTGCACACAGCGGGATACACAGCAACGACACCGCTGGCCCAGCGGGACACAGCGGGGACACAGCTGGACACAGCGGGGTACACAGCGGGACACAGCGGGGACACAGTGAAGACAAAGAGGAACACAGCAGGACACAGCGGGACACAGCAGGAAACAGGGGGACACAGCGGGGGACACAGCGGGAAACAGCGCTGGACATAGTGGAGGAAACAGCGGGACACAGCGTAGTACACAGCGAGGACAAAGCGGGACACAGTCTGACACAGCGGGGACACAGAGAGGACACAGCAGGGGACACAACGGGGACACAGCGGGGACACAGCGAGGACACACGGGACACAGAAGAACACAGCAGGAAACAGCGGGACACAGCAGGACACAGCGGAGGACACAGCGGGGGACACAGCGGGACACAGCGGGGAAACAGCGGGACACAGAGGGGGACACAGCGGGGACACAGCGGGGACACAGCTGGACACAGCGGGACATAGGGGGACACAGCGGGGACACAACGGGACACAGCGGAGGACACAGAGGGACACAAGGGGGGGACACAGCGGGGACACAGTGGGACACAGCGGGGACACAGCGAGGGACACAGCGGGACACAGCGGAGACACAGAGGGGGACACAGCGGGTCGCAGCGGGCGACAAGGGAGGACACAGCAGTACACAGCGGGGGACACAGCGGGGGACACAGCGGGGGACACAGCGGGACACAGCGGGGGACATGCGAAGACACAGTGGGACACAGCGGGACCAAGCAGGGACACAGCGGAGACACAGCAGGGGACACAGTGGGGGACACAGCAGGACAAAGCGAGGGACACAGCGGAAGACATAGCGGGTACACAGCGAGGACACAGCGGGACACAGCGGGAAACAGCGGAGACAGAGCTGGACACAACGGGGTACACAGCGGGACACTGTGGGGACACAGCGAGGACACAGCGGACACAGTGGGACACAGCGAGACACAGCAGGACACAGCGGGACACAGCGGGGAACACAGCGGGACACAGCAGGTCACAGCGGGGGACACAGCGGGGACACAGCTGGACACAGCGGGATACACAGCAAGGACACAGCAGGCCCAGCGGGACACAGCGGGGACACAGCTGGACACAGCGGGATACACAGTGGGACACAGCGGGAACACAGCGAGGACACAACGGGACACAGCGGCACACAGCGTGACACAGTAGGACACAGTGGGACACAGCAGG
>NW_012287389.1:0-1921 GCF_000151885.1 Dipodomys ordii
ACACAGCGAGACACAGCGGGGACACAGCGGGGACTCACCGGGTGACACAGCTGGAGACAAAGCACGACACCACGGGACCCAGGGGGACACAGCGGGACACAGCGGGGAAACAGCGAGGACAAAGCAGGACACAGCGGGGACATAGCGGACAAAGTTGGACAAATTGGGGACACAGGGGGACACAGCAGGTGGCACAGTGGGACACAGCGGGATACAGCGGGGGACAAAGCGGGACACAGCGGGACACAGCGGGGGACACAGCGGGGGACACAGCCGGACACAGCGGGGACACAGCAGGACACAGCGGGGACACAGCGATGGACACAGAGGAGACACAGCGAGACACAGCGGGGGACACAGGGGGACACAGCGTGGGACATAGCGGTGGACACAGCGGGACACAGTGGGGGACACATCGGGGGATACAGAGGGGACACAGCGGGACACAGCGGAGGACACAGCAGGGACACATCGGGACACAGCGGGGGACACAGAGGGGGACAGAGCGAGACACAGCGGGGACAAAGCGGGACACAGCAGGGTACACAGCGGGACACAGCGGAGGACACAGCGGGACACAGCGGGACACAGCGGGGACACAGATGGACAGAGCGTGGTACACAGGGGGACACAGCGGGGACACAGCAAGAACACATTGGGACACAGAGGGACACAGCGAGGACACAGCTGGACACAGCGGGGTACACAGCGGGACACAGCGGGACACAGCGAGGACACAGAGGGACACAGCGGGACACAGCAGGAAACAGCGGGACACAGCGGGGGACACAGCGGGACACAGCGAGACACAAGCAGGACACAGCGGGACACAGCGGGGGACACAGCGGGAAACAGCGTGGGACATAGTGGAGGAAACAGCACGGGACATAATGGAGGAAACAGCGGGACACAGCGGGGAACACAGCGGGACACAGCGGGACACAGCGGGACACAGCGGGGAACAGAGCGAGGACACAGCTGGACACAGCGGGATACACAGCAAGGACACAGCCGGCCCAGCGGGACACTGCGGGGACATACCTGGGCACAGCGGGGTACACAGCGGGACACAGCGGGGACACAGCGAGGACACAACGGGACACAGCGGGACACAGCGGGACACAGCAGGACACAGCGGGACACAGCGGGGGACACAGCGGGAAACAGTGCGGGACATAGTGGAGGAAACAGCGGGACACAGCGGGGAACACAGCGTGACACAGCGGGACACAGCGGGGGACAACGGGGACACAGCGGGACACAACGGGGAACAGAGCGAGGACACAGCGGGGAACAGAGCGAGGACACAGCGGGGAAACAGCGGGACACAGCTGGACACAGCGGGGTACACAGCGGGACTTAGCGGGGACACAGCGGGACACAGCGGGAATACAATGGGACACAAAGGGACACAGCGGGGTACACTGGGACACAGCAGGGACACAGCAGGGACACAGCAGAGGACACAGAGGGACACAGCGGGGACACAGTGGGGAAACAGCGGGACACAGCAGGGAAACAGCAAGGAAACAGCTGAACACAGTGGGGTACACAGCGGGACTCAGCGGGGACACAGCGAGGACACAGAGGGACACAGCGGGACACAGCGGGACTCATCAGGAAACAGCGGGACACAGCAGGGACACTGCAGGACACAGCGTGAGACACAGCGGAGGACACAGTGGGACACAGCTGGACACAGTCTGACACAGCGGGGACACAGCGGGGACACAGCAGGGGACACAGCAGGGACACAGCGGGGACACAGCGAGGACACAACGGGGACACAGAGGGGACTCAGCGGGGAAATTGTGGGGACTCAGCGGGACTCTTCATGACGCTTTGTGGGGATCCAGCGGGATTCACCGGTAAGATCTAGTGGGGGGAATCATCGGGACCCCACCGGAAGGACCCTTCGGGG
>NW_012287390.1:0-2204 GCF_000151885.1 Dipodomys ordii
GGTCACAGCGGGACAAAGTGGGGGACCTAGCGGAGGACACAGCGGGGACACAGCTAGGACACAGCGGGACACAGCGGGAAACAGCGGAGACAGAGCTGGACACAAAGGGGTACACAGCGGGACACTGTGGGGACACAGCGAGGACACACCGGGACACAGTGGGACACAGCGGGACACAGCAGGACACAGCGGGGACAAAGCGGGGAAATAGCGGGACACAGCGGGGGACACTGTGGGGACACAGTGGGACACCACGGGGGACACAGCGGGACACAGCTGGACACAGCGGGGGACACAGTGGGGACACAGCGAGGGACACTGCGGGGGATACAGCGGGACACAGAGGGACACAGCCTGGACACAGCATTGACACATCTGGGGACACAGCGAGGACACAGCGGTAGACACAGCGGGGACACAGTGGGGGACACAGCGGGGGACACAGTGGGGAACACAGCGGGAAACAGCGGGGACACAGCAGGGGACAGAGCTGGGGACACAGCTGGACACAGCGGGGCACAGCGGAGGACAAAGCAGGGGACACAACGGTACACAGCGGGACACAGCGGGGAAACATGGGAGACACAGAGGGACACAGCGGAGGACAGTGGGGACAAAGCAGGTCACAGCGGGACACAGCGGGGGACACAGCCGGACACAGCCGGGACAGAGTGTGACACAGCAGGACACAGCGGGACACAGTGGCGGACATAGCGGTGGACACAGCGGGACACAGTGGGGGACACATCGGGGGATACAGCGGGGACACAGTGAGGACACAGCGGGGGACACAGCGGGGACACATCGGGACACAGCGGGGAACACAGCGGGACACAGAGGTGGACACAGCGGGACACAGCGGGGAAAAAGCGGGACACAGCTGGGTACACAGCGGGACACAGCGCGGGACACAGCAGAGGACACAGCGGGACACAGCGCGGGACACAGCAGGACACAGCGGGGGACACAGCGGGACACACTGGAAGACACAGTGGGGGAAAAAGTTGGACACAGCAGAGGACACAGCGGGGGACACAGCTGGACACAGCGGGACATAGGGGGACAGAGCGGGGACACAGCGGGACACAGTGCGGACAGAGAGGGACACAACGGGGACACAGCGGGACACAGCCGGGCCACAGCGGGGGACACAGCGGGGAACACATTGGGACATAGCGGGACACAGCAGGGGACTGCGGGGACACAGCCGGACACAGCGGGGACACAGCGGGGACTCATCGGATGACACAGCTGGAGACAAAGCATGACACCATGGGACACAGGGGGACACAGCAGGACAAAGCTGGACACAGCGGGGGGACACAGCGGGGACACAGCAGGGAAACAGCGGGACACAGCGGGGGACACTGCGGGGACACAGTGGGACGCAGCGGGAGCACAGCGGGACACAGCTGGACACAGCGGGACACTGCGGGGGACAAAGCGGGGACACAGTGGAGACACAGTGGGGGACACAGCGGAGGAAACAGCTGGACACAGCGGGACACAGCAGGGACTCAGCGGGACACAGCGGGGACACAGCAGTGACCCAGCAGGACACAATGGGTACACAGCGGGACACAGCAGAGCCACAGCGGGGGACACAGCGGGGAACACATTGGGACATAGCAGGACACAGCGGGGGACAAAGCGTGACATAGAGGGGACACAGCAGAAACACAGTGGTGGACACAGAGGGGACACAGAGGGACACAGCGGGACATAGTGGTGGACACAGCGGGACACAGCGAGACATAGCGGGGACACATTGGGGGAAACAGCAGGACACAGCTGGGGACACAGCGAGGACACAGGGGGACACAGCGGGACACAGCGGGGACCAGCGAGGACAAAGCGGGACACAGCGGGGACATAGCGGGACACAGTGGGACACACCGGGGACACAGAGGGACACAGTGGGTGACACAGCAGGACACAGCAGGACACAGCAGGACACAGCGGGGGACACAGCGGGACACACCAGAGGACACAGTGGGGGACACAGCGCGACACAGCGGAGGACACAGCGGGGACACAGCCGAACATACCGGGGACACAGCAAGAACACAGCGGAGACACAGAGGGACACAGCGAGGAAACAGCTGGACACAGCAGGGTACACAGCGGGACACAGCGGGAACACAGCGAGGACACAGAGGGACACAGCGGGACACAGCAGGAAACAGCGGGACACAGCGAGACTG
>NW_012287391.1:0-1319 GCF_000151885.1 Dipodomys ordii
GAAAAAGATAATGTATTTAGCCAATGGAAACAGCATCTAATTCAATTGAAATTGGTAAAGTATTATACTTGACTATATAAGATATAGTGTTAGTAAATTTTTCCAAACTTGATTCCATAGTTTAAATAAACAAGTGTAAAGCTCATTCCTTAATACCTATTTATCTCTATCTATCAATCTATCTATCTATCATCTATTGACAAATGTCTATCTCTTAAAAAGAATCCTCTCATGTTTCAATTCCCATTTGTTTATATATGTGTGCATATGTATAAATTCAATTTTATGGTTGTTAAATCTTTACCATATTAGTGCCCAAACTTCATTGTCACATGAGGGTGTATCTTTTAAAAATGTGACCACATATAATAACCCCATGATAAAAAATAATCTACTAAAATAAACTGTTCCTGTAAGTTAGCTAAAACTTTCTATAAATGAACATAATATGGTATACTTGTAGGTTCTTTAAAAGTTATGGCTATTTCTTAACAGAAAGAATCAGAGCTAATTTGAACTTTTAAAAATGTTTTAATATCTTTTTTGTAAAAAGGAGTTGCCATTCACCAAAGCAGTTTATGAATACAGTGTATATTGATCACTATCAGCCCTTTAAACCTTTTCACTCATCTTTCCCAAACAATCTCTTCCATTACTTATGTTAATTTTAGGTATTTCTTTACCTTTTATCAAAACTTTATGTGCACAACCCATTTTGATCTGTCTCATTACTTCAAACTCTTCACCCCCTTTGAATCACCCCTCCCCTTATATTTCTCATCTGTGGTATATCCAATGAATTCGTGACTCCATTCGCCCCACTTCCCCACTTCATTCTTCTAGCCCTCTCCCCTGAACCTCACCCTCCTCTCTTTGAAGTACCCATTTCCTTATATTGTTGGGCTTTGACTTCTTTTTTTTTTTTTTTAATAATTACACTACTTGTGCTCTCCATAGAGTCCATTCTACTTCAGTTGCATATAATATGGTGTGCTTTCTTATAAATTTATAGGCATATTCTAGCTACAACAGATGAGGGAAAACATGCAACCTATGTTTCTCTGGGTCTGGCTTACTTCATTTAATATAAATTTTCAAAGTCTTTCCAATTCCTCATGCATGGTACAATATCATTCTTTCGATGAATGAGTAAAATTCCATTGTACATCATACCACATTTTACTGATCCATTCTTCCATTGAGGGTCACCTGGGCTGATTCCTTATCTTGGCTATGATAAATAATGCTGCAAGACATGGTTGTGCTTGTAGTTTTTTTTTTAATTTAATTTTAATTTTTTTGTGAACATACTGTACAGA
>NW_012287392.1:0-1371 GCF_000151885.1 Dipodomys ordii
CAGACAAAGATAGAAGGAAGAATTCTAGGTTTCGAGGGTCGCACGAGACCCCAGAGGAGACCACCGGAGGCAGCTTCCCATGCATCAGACATAGAACCATGAGAACCCCGGCCCGAGGGGCGCGTTCCGGGATAGGAGGAGCGATCGTCACCTCGCCCCCGAGGCGGGCGGAAGTTCTTCCAGTCCGAGGCGGGTTACGGTCCATGAGAGACGCAACAAGTGCGCGGCCGCCCCCCAACCAAGCGCCCGGCCGCCCCGCCCGGCGCGGACCCCCGCCCCGCCGTTACCTGCCGCCGAGTCCCGGGAGCCCAGGCCCGCGCCCAGCGGCGGAGCAGGCCGGCGCCGACGCTCGAGAGGTCTCCGACAGCCGCCTGGGGGAGGGGGCCCCGGCCGGGCCCGCCGCGGAGGTCGGGGCGCAGTGCTGCAGGGGAGGGGGCGCGCAGACCGCCAGGAGGGCGCGGCCGCGGGCCAGGCCTCAGAGGCGGCGTCCTCCGCCGACGACCCGGCCGCCACCCGCGCTCGGTGCCCGAGGCGACGCACCGGCTCGCCCGCCCGCGTTTCCGAGCGGCTTTTGGTCCCTCCCTCTCGCCGTCCTCCTGGCCCCGCCCTCCGCCCCGCCCCCGTTGTCAGGGCAACCCGAGCGACGCCCGCCGACCAGGAGAGGCGTTAGGAGGGCGGCGGCGGCGGCTCGGCCCGTGGGGCCCGGGAGCTGCTTGACCATGGAGCCCCAGAGTAAGGCGTCCGGGCCGGGGCGGCCGGGGCGGCCGGGGGCCCTGGGGACGGGCGGGCGCCACGCGCGGCTCCGACGCCCCGAGCGAGAAGTGCGGGCCGCGCCGCCCCTCGCGCGTCTCCCTCTCCGCGGAGCCGGGCGGCGTCTGCCGAGAGGCCGCGAGCGAGCGAGCGCCCGGGGCCCCGGCGGGGGACGGGGACGAACGCCCGCCGGCTCCCTTCCCCAGCTCCCCGGGACCGCCGTGTGGGGCGTCCGGGTCGGTCGGGTGTGTGGAGACGCGGCCCGCGCGCCCCGCCTGCGCCCGGCGTGCGGCTGGAGGACCCGGCGGCGGCGGCCCGCGCCCCGCGCCCCGCGCCGGCTGGTCCGGGGCCCGCGATTTCCTCCCCGATTTCCCTGCTCTTCAGGGGTTTGGGCGGCGTTCGGATTTGAATTCGGGGGCCGAGCAAAGGATCCCCCCCCCGGGCCACACCCAGCACTTCCCGCTTCCCGGACGGGCCCGAGGTGCGCCGCACCCAGGTCCGACCCGAACCACCGGTTTGTTCCGAGCGCGGACTTTGTCCGAGGCCCACCCTCGTCGTCATCCCCAGCCCGTCAGGAATCATCCACCCCCATTCCCACGCCGGACGAGTTTTATAGGGAGA
>NW_012287393.1:0-764 GCF_000151885.1 Dipodomys ordii
CATGTCGAGGCGGGCCGGGGCTGGGGAGCGGGGCGGGCGGGACATCCGGTTTCGGGGTCCCGGCCGCGCCCGCCCGCCGCCAGGCCCGCCCCGCCGTCCTCGCGACCCCCTCCCGGGACTCCGCGGCTCCCCCGCTTCCCTCGCGGCCCGGCCCAGCGCCATGTTCCCCCGCCCGCTGGCCCCGCTGGCCGCCCCGGACGGCGCCGAGCCCCCGGGCCGGGCGGCGCGGCGGGCTCGGGGCCGGGCGGCCGCGGCCCCGCCGCCCCTGCTGCTGCCGTCCATGCTGATGTTCGCGGTGATCGTGGCGTCCAGCGGGCTGCTGCTGATGATCGAGCGCGGCATCCTGGCGGAGATGAAGCCGCCTCCCCTGCACCCGCCGGGCCGCCGCGGGGCGCCGGGCCCGGGGGACGGGGACGGGGAGCTGCGGGTGCGGCGCGACGTCCGGAACCGGACGCTGCGGGCGGTGTGCGGGCAGCCGGGCATGCCGCGGGACCCCTGGGACCTGCCGGCCGGGCCGCGGCGCACGCTGCTCCGCCACGTCCTGGTGAGCGATCGCTACCGCTTCCTGTACTGCTACGTGCCCAAGGTGGCCTGCTCCAACTGGAAACGCGTGCTGAAGGTGCTTGGCGGGCGCGCTGGGCAACGTGGACGCCCGCCTCAACATGGACCACCGCGCCGACCTGGTGTTCCTGCCGAACCTGGCGGCCGACCAGATCCGCCACCGCCTGCGCCACTAACTTTCAGTTCCTGTTCGTGCGCGACCC
>NW_012287395.1:0-35916 GCF_000151885.1 Dipodomys ordii
TGAGGGACAGCACCCAGGCCCAGAGTTCAAACCCCACGACCAACAACAACAATAACAAAAAGAATACGAGAGTAAGATAGAGGGAAGAGAGAGCCAGAGACAGAACTGAATGGCTGATGTGTTGCAGGTGAAATAGCATGAATCCTAAAACAGGGAGGGCACCCAGAGACTCTGTGTACCTTCCCACAGTGAGGTCTCTGTCTCCTCTGATCCCCCTCCTCCCCTGTTCCTCTAAACCAGGAGAAATCCAATCCTCACACCGAGTTCCACCATCAGAATCTCATCATTTCCTTGCTCTCGCTCTTCTTTGCGGGCACCGAGACCAGCAGCACCACCCTGCGCTACGGCTTCCTCATCTTGATGAAGTTCCCCCACATTGCAGGTAAGGCAGCCGATCGGTGAGGCCTGCGGAGCCTCTGTGGACTGCAGAGGTGGGCAAAGCATGAGAGAGATGCTGGCCTCTTTTTTTTTGGTTGGTCGTGGGGCTTGAACTCTGGGCCTGGGCGTTATCCCTCAGCTCTTCAGCTCAAGGCGAGCGCTCTACCACTTGAGCTACAGCACCACTTCCGGTTTTCTGGTGGTTTATTGGAGATAGGAGTCTCACGGTCTCTCCTGCCCGGGCTGGCTTAGAACTGCGATCCTCAGATCTCAGCCTCCTGAGTAGCTAGGATTACAGGCGTGAGCCACCAGTACCGGGCTAGCTGGCCTCTTATTCCAGCATCTCTCCAGGCTGTGGACGACCTCTTAACTAAACTTGACCTCTGCTGGGCAAAGAAAGAATTTTGATTCCTTCTTCCACTCCTTTGTCACATTGCTTAAAAAATTGAGCTATCCACTCATCAATCTACCCACTCCACCCATTCACCCATCCACACACCCATCCATCCATCCATCCATCCATGTATGTGTATATACATCCATCTGCCTATCTGTCCATCCATCCATGCATGCATACATCTACCCACATATTCACTCATCCTTGTACCAATCCATCCATCCATACACCCACCTAGCCATCCATCCATCTACCACTCCATCCATTCATCCTTTCACTCATCTATCCATACATTTATTTACCAATCTACCTACACACATATCCATCCATCCATCCATACACCCACTCATCAAGCCATCCAATTATCTATTTTTCTATCTACCCATATATGCATCTCTTTATTCACCAGTCTAGGTATCCACCTGCCTGCCCAAAACATCCATTATCCATTATCTACCCATCCAACCGTCTACCTATTTATCGAATCCATCCATCCATCCATCTATCCATCCATCCATCCATCTATCCATCCAATCACCATCCATCCATCCATCCATCCATCCATCCACTCTATCCATCTGTCCACCCATCCACTCATCTAGCCAATCAACCCATGCATCTATTCATCCATTCACCCACCCAACCATCCATTCATCTATTCATCCACCCATCCACTCACCCATCCATCTGCTCATTGATCGATTGATTTACTCATGAGTACCCAAGGGCACACACTTTTATTATTATTATTATTATTTTTGGGTCCGGTCGTGGGGGCTGAACTCTGGGCCTGGGAACTGTCCCTCAGCTCTTCAGCTCAAGGCTAGCGCTCTACCACTTGAGCCACAGTGCCACTTTCGGCTTTTTTCTTTTTGCTTATGTGGTGCTGAGGAATCGAACCCAGGGCCTCATGCATGCAAGGCAAATGCTCTACCACTGAGCCACCTTCCCAGCCCCACAAGGGCACACACTTTTATGTTGTGACATGCTGTGAATTCTTGCTGTGTCTCCCCCTGCCCTGTCCCCTAGAGGACTGTGCTGAGGGCAGCGATCACGGAGCTACTCGCTGCAGGTTGTCATGACGTCATAAACACTCGGGAAACAGTGTCCTCGCTGCAGTGTCTCCACGAGGTGCGGCTCACTGTCCCCCTTGTCTGTGCAGAGAGAGTCCAAAAGGAAATCAAGGAGGTCATTGGCCTTCACCGCCCGCCAGCCCTCGATGACCGCACCAAAATGCCCTACACCGACGCTGTCATCCACGAGATCCAGAGGTTCTCTGACCTCCTCCCTATCGGGGTGCCTCATGCGGTCACCAAGGACACTGAGTTCCGAGGGTACATCATCCCCAAGGTGAGGCATGCTGGGCCCCTCCCTTCCCTCCCTCTCCCTTCCCCCTTCACTCCTCCTCTCCCTCCTCCTCGACCTAGTCCTCATCCTCTTCCTCCTGCTCTTCCTCTCTCTTCTGCTCCTCTCCTCTGTCTCTTTCTCTTCCTTCTTCTCCTCCTCCCTTCTCCTTCTCCTCCTTCCTCCTCTTCCTCTTCCTCCTTTTCTTCTCCTTGCCATTCTTTTTCTCTGTCTCCTCCTCTTTCATCTCATTCTCCTTACCCTCCTCCTCCTCCCTCCTCCTCCTTTGCCTCCCACTCCTTTTTCTTCACCTTGAACTCAGTGCCTGGGGTCTGTTCCTGAGTTTTTGTGTTCAAGGCTGGTGCTCTACCACTTGAACCACAGAAGATAAGAGTTTCATGGATTTTCCTATCTGGGCTGGGTTCAAACTGAGATGCTGTAGATCTCAGGTCCTGAGTAGCTAGGATTATGGGTGTGAACTACAGGTGCCCAGGTTACCTCTTCTGTCATTAACCCTCTATCTCAACTTGCTGCTATTTTTCAACAGGGTCTCATTATTTTTGCGAAACTTAATAATCTATTTTCTTACATGTGAGTATATTTTATATATATATATATATATATATATATATATATATATATATATATATATGATGCTACTGGCGTTTGAACTTGGTTTTGGTTTTAGACTGGCTAGGCAGGTGCTCTAACAGCCAAAACCACACCTCCAGTCCAGTCCCAGAAAGAGCAATATCTTTGATCTTGTAACCTTTTCCAGAACACTGAAGTCTACCCCATCCTGAGTTCTGCTCTCCATGACCCACACTACTTTGCAAAGCCAGATGAGTTCAACCCTGACCACTTTCTGGATGCCAACGGGGCGCTGAAGAAGAATGATGCCTTCATGCCTTTTTCCATTGGTAAGTGGAATCCTCCATTCCTTTCCCGGACACCAGAGGGCAGGCTCCACCCTCTTCCTGAGACAGGCAACAGCAGGTGCTTGTTTATTGAGCATATAGCATATTCTAGCTGCTTAGTCTGAACCATCCCCATTCTGTCTGCACTACAAGCTGGTGAGGGGACTTGAGAGGTTAGATTATGTCCTAAAGATACATCTTGCGGTGGGCCCCAGTGGCTCACCCCTGTCATCTTACTCAGGAAGCTGAGATCTGAGGATCACAGTTCAAAGCCAGCCAGGGTAGGAAAATCCTTGAAACTCTTTTTTTTTTTTGGGCCGGTTGTGGGGCCTGAACTCGGCCTGGGCGCTGTCCCTCAGCTCTTCAGCTCAAGGCTACCTGAACTCGGCCTGGGCGCTGTCCCTCAGCTCTTCAGCTCAAGGCTAGTGCTCTACCACTTGAGGCACAGCGCCACTTCCAGCCTTTTTTTCTTTTTGCTTATGTGGTGCTGAGGAATCGAACCCAGGGCCTCAGGCATGCAAGGCAAGCGCTTTACCACTGAGCCACCTTCCCAGCCCCATCCTTGAGACTCTTATCTCTAATGAACCAGCAAAAAGTCAGAAGTAGAGCCATGGCTCAAGTCACTTAGCCTTGAGAAGAAAGTGCTCAGGACAGCACCAAGACCTTGAGTTTAATCCCCAGGTCTGGCATGCATGTGCTCCCACCCCCATCAACAACAACAACAAGGAAAAGAAACATATAGAGGCTTCCTACTGCAGACAGACTGAACTAATAGACTACGAGAACCAAGGAGATATCAAGGGTGTCCAAGTAGCCCTAAGGAAAAAGAAGGGAGAAAAGCCAGTCCCAGAACCAGTTCCAGGAGAAGGGCCTGCTTGAGCCCTCCTCAACACCTGCCTCCTCCATTCTAGAGGTGCCAAAAGATGTTGGACCCTTGCCCACGCAGGCGCGATTCCCCACCCACCCCACCCACATTAGGATTCCTCAAGGAAACCAATGTTGAGCTAACAGTCTATGAAACCTACTTTTCAGCTGGGTGCTGGTGCTCATACCAGTAATCCCAGCTGCTCAAGAGGCTGAGATCTGAGGATTCAAATCCAGCCCAGGCCAAACAAACAGTCAATGAGACTCTTAACTCCGATTACCACCAAAAAAGCCAGACGTGGAGCTGTGACTCAAATGGTAGAGCACCAGCCTTGAGTGAGAACTGCTGAGAGACAGTGCCTAGGCTCTGAGTTCAAATCCCAGGGTGGGCACAAAAGAAGTAGAGAAATGCGCACAGGACACCCACCTCAACTTCTCCTCCCAGCGTGAGAAGGATCAGTACCGTCCCCCAAAAAAAGGTGTACCCTGAATTTCCAGTCTGTAGTCCATTCCATCTGAAGGACACAGGCATCTGGGTGTAAGGATGAGGCCAGGCCAAGACTCTGCCCTGTCCCAGCACCCACAGGCTGCTCTTCTGTGCCCACAGGGAAGCGCATCTGTCTCGGTGAAGGAATCGCCCGGAGTGAATTATTCCTCTTCTTTACCACCATCCTTCAGCACTTCTCCTTGGCCAGTCCCGTGGCTCCGAAGGACATTGACCTCTCCCCCCGTGAGAGTGGCGTGGGCAGAGTGCCCCCCACCTACCAGCTGCGCTTCCTGCCCCTCTGAACGGGCTGGCAGAAGAGGGCTCAGAGGATTTGAGGTCATGAAATGTCCCCCACCTCTGTAGGAACGCCTTCTCCACCATCTTGGATGTGAACAGTCTCTCATGTTCATCGCTTGACCAGGCCTTTCTTCTCCTCTAAACAATTGCAAGCTGGGTGCTGATGGCTCATGCCTGTAATCCTAGCTACTCAGGAGACTGAGATCTGAGAATCAAAGTTCAAAGCCAGCCTGGGTAGGAAAGTCCATGAGACTCTTATCTCCAATGAACCACTGAAAAGCCTGAAGTGACGCTGTGGCTCAGGTGGTAAAGTGCTAGCTTTGAGCACAAAGAGGCTCAGGGCTAGCACCCAGACCCTGAGTTCAAGCCCCATAACTGACAAGAAAAATTTCAGCCTTTAGAAGCAATCATGCAAAACAACAAGAATGATAACAACCACAAAGCCCCTTTCTTGGGTGTACACATCCAGAAGCAGGGCTGAGAGGAGAAATTTGGCTCAAGATCCTTGTGTGGTTATGTTTCTAAGCCACCTGTCTAATGCAAAATGGCGCTCCCTTGCTCAGCTCCATGCCCCGCCCCCCCATCCATTGGCTTCCTGAGCTCTGCAGGATATGTTCAAGGGCTCTGCCTATGCCTTCTCAATACTCAACTTCTCTGCCCCAATGGGGTGGGTACAATGGCCACGTCTGTCTGTGTCTCTCTCTTGCTCATTTGCTCCCTCCCTTTCTCTTTGTCTGTCCTAGGGCTTGAACCCAGAGTGTCATGTTCTTACTTCATTTTTCACTCAAAGGTGGTGCTCTACAACTTGAGTCACACCTCCACCCAACTTCTAGCTTTTTTTTTTTTGTTTTTGATGGTTCGTTGGAGATAAGATGCTCGTGGATTGTTCTTGCCCAGGAGGTAGGGAGAATGTTGGTTTTGAACCGTGGTCTTCAGGATCCTCCAATCTCAGCCTCCTGAGTAGCCTGAGCCCCCAGCTGCACGCTGCTCTTACAGATGCACACGAGACCCTAGCACACAATGGCATCAGTGGTGTGTGGTCACACCGGCGTGAGTGGAGGGACCGGGTTCTGTGTGACTCCAGAATTTGTCTAAACTCTTCCCTGGGGCCACCCCTCGCCCTCCATGTAGATCCCAAGAAAGATGCACAGCATGTAAAATGCACTGCTTTCCAATGTGGCGTTTGGCTCATTCACAGAGTTGCACCATGACCGGTTCTGAGTTCAGCACATTTTGGTCATTCCTTCCACAACTTTGCACCTAATAAAACGATCATCCCTCAATTCCTGCCTCCCATTCCTCCCTCCCCCAGTCCTTGCACCCAGCAACAGGCCTGGTGTGGACTGGCTTCTCTATTTGGCAGATTTTCAATAAATAGAATCAGAGAAGGTGGCTCAGTGGTAGAGTGCTTCCCTTGCATGCATGAGGCCCTGGGTTCGATTCCTCAGCACCACCTAAGCAGAAAAATCCAGAAGTGGCACTGTGGCTCAAGTAGTAGAGTGCTAGCCTTGAGCTGAATAGCTGAGGAATGGAGCTAGGCCCAGAGTTCAGGCCTCATAACGGACAAAAAAAAAAAAAGAATCAAACAGGCGATCTCCTGTGTCTGCTGCTTTTACTCCACATGATACTTTCCATGTTCCTCCTCAATGAAAATGATCATAACCACCCAAGGCCATAGCCCTCTGGCACCTACATTCTCACCTTCCTCCCTTACTTCTCTCTGAACAAGCTTCTCCTTAATCCATGCCCCTGAGTGGTGAGATTCTTATATTGGCACCTTGGAGTACCTACTCTTTCTTTCTTTCTTTCTTTCTTTCTTTCTTTCTTTCTTTCTTTCTTTCTTTCTTTTTTTCTTTCTTTCTTTCTTCATTATCATCTATCTGTCTATTAATCTATCTCTAACTATCCATCTCTATCATCTATCTATCTATCCATCCATCTGTCCATCCTTTTATCTATTTTTGTGCTAGTACTGGGTCTTGAACCCAGGGCCTTACATCATACTTAGCTTTCTATGCTCGATGCTAGTACACAACTACTTGAGCCATTGCTCCACTTCTGGCTTTTTGTTGGTTCATTGAAGGTAAGAGTTTTATAGACTTTCCTGCCCTGGTTGGATGTGAACCATAACCCTCAGATCACAGCCTCCTGAATAGCTAGCTTTATAGTACAAGTCACTGGTGCCTGGAAATTTTTGTGTGCATACTCATTAAGGAAATTGGGTGACAATTTCCTCTTTTTGTGATGTCTTTTCCAGGTTTTGGTTATAGGGTCTCATACTGGCTTCATAGAATGACTTCAGTAACATTGTTTCCCTTCCTATATTTTTTTGGGGGGGGAGGAGGGTGGATAATGTGAGGACCACTTTTAAATCATAGCATAGTTTTGCCTACAAATATCTGATAGATGTTATTCGTGAGTCCACTGGTCCTGAAGGCTTTGCCTTTTCATATTACTTGTGTTTCTAGATTGTGATTTGCACATCGGTTGGGAGTAGATTTCTCTTGTATTTCCACTCAGATGAGAAGGAGCTGACAGCAGAATCTGGTTAGAAGCCAGATGTCTAAATGTAGTAGGGTGAGAATAAACCAGTGGAGAGAGCAAGGTTCAGAGAGGGTGGGGGAAGAGGGAGAGAGAATGAATTCAGGCGAGTGCATGCATACGCGCATGCACAAGCACCCACCCCATTGCCTTTAGAAAGAGCTCTTCACAGAATATTCCACAATGCTCTGTAAACAGAGTATTCTGCTTACAGAACATTTTGTATTTGTGTGAATATTCCACAATACTGTAAATAGAATATTCTGCTTACAGAACATTGTGTGTGTGTGTGTGTGTGTGTGTGTGTGTGTGTGTGAGCTTCGGCATTTACCAAACACTTGACATTTCACAATGCTTGGTTCTAGACAGCAGAGTTGAGCCCTTAGGAAGACTGGGAAGTCTACACAGTGACTTGTAAATTCCACACATTTTGTTTGCCAATACCTTGTACACGTCCATTGTTATGAGGTGACTTTTTTCCTCTCATGTTGCAAAGTACATATTTTGTGAATTCTTAGTAATGTTCACAAAGAGTTTTCCGTTTTCCCCACCCACCATCAAACAAACAGGCCAACAAGTGTTTGAGGGGAGCTCATGCACTGCTTCCCCTTGACCACTAGGCAGCAGCAGAGTGCTGAGTTGAGATTTGAGCTAAAGCTGGGGGCCACTAGCTCAAGCTTGTCAGCCTACCTACTCAGGAGGCAGAGATCTGAGCATTGTGGTTCAAAACCAGCCTGGGCAGGAAAGTCAATGATACTCTCTCCAATGAACTACAGTCAAGCCAGAAGTATAGCTGTGGCTCAAGTGGTAGAGTGCCAGCCTTGGGCAAAGAAGCTCAGGGACAGTGCTCAGGCCCTGAGTTCAAGCACCTCTACTTGCATGAGAGAGAGAGAGACAGAGGGAGAGAGAGACAGAGTCAGAGACAGAGAGACAGAGAGATAGTGTGATAGAGTGAAAGAGAAAGAGAGAACCTTCGAGGTGGGAGGAGGCAGTACCTGGAACAGGAAGGGGAGATCAAAGCTGTTCCTCCATGGATGGGAAGTGAGGAAGAGGAAGAGGAAGGGCTTGGAACTCTGCATAGGCCTTTATAAGGCAGCCTCAAAATAACCTAACATCTATCACTAAGCTCTGACCCTTAAAGCTTCTACCTCTGTCCACTTACACCCAGTTGGGGCCCAAGCCTTTTATGGAGGACATTCAGCGTCCAAACCACCACACCAGCCCCAGACCAGACCCCGGCGGCATCGCACCGCCCGGCCACAGCAGCTTGCGGTCTTTTAAGTTAACTTGATGTCAAGTATTTATGGAGCAAATTTCCCGTTCTTGTTCATCATGGGGTTTGAAGTCAGGGCCTGGGCACTGTCTCTTAGCTTTGATGCTCAAGGCGAGCACTCCACCACTTTGAGCCACAGTGCCATTTCTGACTGGCTCCAACAGTTTATTGAAGAGATTATTCTTTTCCCTTTGGCTTCCTGTCAAAGTTAAGAATTGGAATCTGGCTGCTGGTGGCTCATGCCTGTCATCTTAGCTACTTAGGAGACTGAGATCTGTTGATTGTGGTTCAAAGCCAGTCCAGGCAGGAAAGTCCCTGTCAGACTCTTATCTCCAATCAACCACTAGAAAGCCAGAAGTGGCACTGTGGCTCAAAGTGGTAGAGCACTAGCTCTATTAGTGGTAGAGCAAAAGAGCTCAGAGGCAGTGTCCAGGCCCTGAGTTCAAGCCCCACAACTGACAAAAAAATGAAGAAGAAGAAAAACCAATAAGTAATAGGAAGAAAGGAGAAGGCCCCTTCCCAGAGATTTTCCCAAGGGTGAATTCAATATATTGTACTCAGGGAGGAGATTATAAGTTACATAAACCCCCTGCCAAGGAATCTGTTCCTCTGATGGCATTATACCCAGCACACCTGAGTTTCAGGATATTTAGATTTCAGTTTAAGCTCCCAGAAACTATTTAGGAAGGATCTGAAGCCGAGGAGCAAACCTCTCTCTCCGTGTGGCACAATGGACCTAGGAGGGGCCTTGACCATCTTTCTGGTGCTCAGTATGTCTTGTCTGTTCATCCTCATGGTCTGGAGTCAAATCAACAAGGGAGGAAAGCTGCCCCCAGGCCCCACCCCAATTCCTTTCCTGGGGAACGTGCTGCAGGTCCGCATCGATGCCTTTTTTCACTCTTTCATAAAGGTGAGTCTGTGGGCCTCCCCCCACAGGAGAGGAAGCCATGAACCCCACGGCCAGGTGCCCAGGGCAAAAGCACACATAGGGGACAAACTTGGTTGGCCATCTTAGAATGTGGAAAACAATCCCAGAATCAGAAACTTCACGAGAACTTACTTGTGCATCGGGGTACATCTCTGCTTAATGTCAGGAGTTTGGAAGACAAGGGCTCTTCTTATGCTCAGATTATTTTACAAGTTGGAGGGTCAGTTTCTCGAGATTCTAGAAAGTTAGTGTGGGTGCCAGTGGTTCATGCCTGAGATCTGAGGATGCTGTTTCAAAGCCAGCCTGAGCAGGAAAGTCTATGAGACTCTTCCCCCTAATGAACCAGTTAAAAAAAAGCTGGAAGTGGGGCTGTGGTTCAAGTGATAGAGCACCAGCCTTGAACAAAATAGCTCAAGGACAGTGCTCAAGCCCTAAATTCAAGTTCCAGGACTGGTAAAATAATTCCTCTCCTCCTGGCAACAAGCTCAGCTCAACCACATCAGCTACTCCTCCCCAGGGCTTTTCTTTGTGGTCCTTCCTTGCCCACCACTTTTCCAGGGTTGCTGTGGACCCCTCCCCACTTCCTGAATCCTGCTCCTCCAACTTTGACCCCATTTAGAGGACTCTGTGGCTTCTCCTAGCCTAGGATCGTCTCTCTGCAGGACACCCCTTCCCTCTCAGCGCCACTCCTGCCTAGAGGATCCCCTTTGATGCTGAGACACCTTGCACCTGCCTTCTTTTCCCTAGCACTCAGGGGACCCCCCCACCCTCTTGCTCCCTGCCCACAGCCAGATCATTGCCAGGCTCACTCACCCTATGAGCCTTGAGCAGATGGCCCCAGGCACAGCTGGAAGAAGTTACCCAGTAGAGGCAGTGGCAGCAGCATCCATCTCTGCAGGTCGACTCTCTCCCCTCCTCCCAGGGGCTGGGCCAGAAGAGATCAGGTGCAGGAGGGTGGAGAGGGCGGGGCAGGGGCGGGGCTCCAGCATGCCCCTCCTCCTGGCTGGCCAGCTTGTCTCTCTTGGTGTTCAGATTTCTCCTAGGAACCCCAGCCTGATGTTGGGGACACAGGCATGAGAGGATAACCCAGGTCACCCCGGCCCTCCTCTCACTTCCCTTTTTATTCTGGGATCAGATTGGGGGGGAGGGCGTGGGGCTCCCAGATAGGAAGTAGTAGTATGTAAATAAAGGGACTGTGGCCATCTGAGGCTTGGTTTGCTTGCAGCCACCTGCACCTGATACTATTGATTGATCGTTCTATTTATTCCCCTGGAGGCCACTTGCTGCAGGGGTGGCAGAGGTAGAGTTGGCAGCTTCTAGGAAAAGCCAGATGCCTTGAGTTCAGCAGCCTTGCTTCTAGGTGCCCGTTAACTCTTTTGCACCAGCAAGTTTGTGTTCAGGAGTTTTAAATTTATTTTTATTTTCTTGCCAGTCCTGGGGCTTGAACTCAGGCCTTAGGCACTGTCCCTGAGCCTCTTTGTGCTCAAAGTTAACTCTCTACCACTTGAGCCACAATGCCACTCCTGGCTTTTTTCTGAGTAGTTCTTGGAGGTAAGAGGCTCACGGGCTTTTCTGCCCAAGCTGGCTCTGAACTGGGATCCTCAGATCTCAGCCTCCTGAGTAGCTAGGATTACAAATGTGAACCACTGGTGCTCGGCTGTGTATTCAGGATTTAATAGGAACACCACTTCAGCCTGATTGAAAATAGAGCCAAGTCCAGATATAATAAGCAATACAAATAACTGCCTTGCTGTGTGCCAGTGTCTCATGCCTGTCACCCTCACTACTCAGGAGGCTGAGATCTGAAGATCTCAGTTCAAAGCTAGCCCAGGCAGGAAAGGTTATGAAACTCTTATCTCCAATGAACCAGCAAAAAGCCAGAAATGAAACTTTGGCTCAAGTGGTAGAGCACTAGCCTTGAGTAAAAAGCTTAGGGGGTGGGCACTGGTAGCTCATGCCTGTAATCCTAGCTACTCAGAAGGCTGAGATCTGAGGATCATAGTTCAAAGCCAGCCTGGGCAGTAAAGTCTGTGAGACTCTTATCTCCAGTTAACCACTAGAAAACTGGAAGTGGTGGTGTGGTTCAAGCAGTAGAGCACTCACTTTGATTTGAAGAGCTCAGGGACAGTGCCTAATCCAAGTGCCCAGACCAAGAGTTCAAGCCCCACGACTGACCAAAGAAAAGCTTAGGAACAGTGACCAAGTCCTGAGTTCAAGCTCAAGAACACACACACACACACACACACACACACACACACACACACACACACACACAAACTGCAAAAGAGGAAAGCTTGGTATTTCTGTGTCCAGTGTACATGCCTCTCTCCATGCCTTTCTCCCCAGGGTTGGAGGAAGGACAGGACTAATAACATTTTACAAAGAGGGATGGAAGCTGCCCCCAAGGAAAAGAGAAGCAGAGCATCTGCCAGGCAACAATGCCTGTGACTGTGGCCAGCCACCATTTGCTGTCCTGAGAACATCATCAGCCGCCTCTCACTTGCCTGCACCTGTTTCCTAACTGTGCTCTTCCCTTGTCCCTTCTCCCAGTTCTCTCTCTGTTTTCCTGCCTTTGTTTTTATACCAGTATTGGGACTTGCACTGAGGACCTTGTGCTCTCACTTGGCTTATTCATTCATTGGCTGGCACTCTACCACTTGAGCCATACCCCTACTTCCAGCTTTTTGCTGGTTCTCTGGAGATAAGAATCTCATGGACTTTCTTGGCTGAGCTGGCTTAGAACTGTGATCCTCAGATCTCAGCCTCCTGAATAGCTAGTGTGACAAGTTTGAGCCACCAATGCCTGGCCATTTTTGGTTAATTTTTTTGTCAGCTGTGGGGCTTGAAGGCTGGGCCTGGGTGCTGTCCTTGAGCTTTTGAGCTCTATCATTTGAGCCATAGCACCAATTCAGGTTTTTTTTTTGGGTCCAGTCGTGGGCCTGAACTCTGGGCCTGGGTGCTGTCCCTCAGCTCTTCAGCTCAAGGCTAGCACTCTACCACTTGAGCCACAGCGCCACTTCCAGCTTTTTTCTTTTTGCTTATGTGGTGCTGAGGAATCGAACCCAGGGCCTCATGCATGCAAGGCAAGTGCTCTACCACTGAGCTATCTTCCCAGCCCCCCAATTCAGGTTTTCTGGTGGTTAATTGGAGATACAAGTCTCACAGACTTTCCTGCCCAGGCTGGCTTTGAACTATGATCCTCAGATCTCAGTCTCCTGAGTAATTAGGATTACAGGTGTGAGCCCTGGCACCTGGCTATGGTTAATTTTTAATAGATGAAATCAAATGGACTTTACTGCCCAACCTAGCCTTGAACCTTGATCCCTAGGATCTCAGATTCTTAGAAGCTAGGACTATAGACTTGAGGCCCTGATGTTCATCTCTGAAGAAATGATTGAAGGATAACTTGACAGCCTCTAAACATTCACCCCAAAGCAACAAGTGTACAGAACAAAGATGTAGAGGTTGCTACAGGAAGATTTCACAGTAATTGAATCATTCTGGGTAGATCCTGGCCTCCCTCCCATGCTGACTCCTCACCCCAGGCCAGAAGATACATCCATACCACACATGCTTCAGCTGCCAAAAGCCAAGCCTCTTCCACTCTTTCCTACAGCTACATCTCAGCAGAGCCAGGTACCAGGGTTTGGCAAGGCTTAAATGAGAGCCTAGCTGAGTACCATGGATTTTTCTAGAAGGCTGTCAATCCTGGGGTTCCTGTAGGCTGGATGTTGGAGATACAAGTTCTAGAAATTGCTGGAGATTATTTTGTTCTAGATCCTCCAAGCCAATGGTCTGCAGCTGGCCTTACTATCCTAGGTTAAGCCCTGGCCTGTCTCCTCTCTGGTCCACTGCACTGAACTCACTCCTGGATCTTTTCTCCTACAGCCTTGCTTGTCTTTAGTGGTCTCTCCATTCATTTCTTCCAAGTTGTTCCACCCAACACACAGAACTTTAGGAAGTGGAATTTCAAGAACCTGGCTGTTTCCCCAGGCCTTGTACCAAAGGCATTCTGGCTGGGGACACTGTTAGTTGACCTTTGACCACCAACTGATGTCTCTAGACACATCCTTGACCTCTATGGCTTCAGGTACTCCTTCGCCATTCTCTCAGACACTCTCCTCTCACCCCATCTCCCCAGTCTCCTTGAAAGAGGAGTTTTCAGAACCCAGGATCAAAGTCTAGGAGTTGCACATGTCAGATTGGGTCACTACCCCTATCCACCAAACTAAAGGACAGAATGAAGGGTAGAGAAAGGGGATTTATTACCTGGCAGCCACAGGAAGGCAGGCTTTAAGATCTCTTCAACCATCTTCCAGGGGTGCAGACATTTGCGTTAGGCTTGAATAGATGAGGACCTGGGGGCAGAAAGGGAGAATGTATGCAGCCACAACAGCCCCAAGGCATACCTGTGAGCAGAGGTGAGCAGACAAGGTCTCACAGCCCCTTGGTCTCAGGATAGCCCAGGTGGGGCCTTGGGACAGCAACAGTCATTGACCCATGGCAAAGCCTTTCTTGGCTTCTATGATGACTGTCCAAGATGGCTGTCCAAGATGGCCGTTCAAGATGGCTTCCAAGATGGCTGTCCAAGATGGCTGTCATAATTGCTCAAGACAAAGGATTTGAGGTACACAGTGAAGGTGTCAGGGCTACCTGGTTGTTACCCTGTTCCCATTGATTCATGACCCAATTTAGGAGTCAGTGTTTCTCAGGAAGAAGCAGCTTTGAAGAACCTCTTATCTTCTGTCTCCTACACTTGGAGGAGATTTACCCTTTTCCTTTACCCTTCAGCTACTCGATTATTTGAATCTCTCCAGTAAATTGAGTGAGCATAGACCCACAAATGGGAGGAAACAATGTTAATGATGCACTCATGCATGGAGTCACACAAAAGTACAAAATGCACAGATATTTTTTTTTACACCAGCCTAAGGCTACAGACAGCAAGGAATAAGAATTGAATTTATTCATTGAGTTTTGGTGGGTGAATATGTGAGGAATTGACTGTACAAGTTGTGGGATGGTGGGGAAAGGAAATGCTTGGAAACAAAGCCATGTTGTTACTTAGATAAAGACTCTCCCATAACCTCAGAAAAATAGCCAATAGCTTGTGAGAAAGTCCAATTTTCTCTCCAGTGAGTCAGTTCTAGGCCTAGTACCAATTTAACCTTCCCCTTTTTTTCATTTTTTTCTCTTTTCTTTCCTTTTCTCTTCTCTTCTCTTTTCTTCTCAGCCCTTTTCTTTCACAAGCTCTCCCTATGTGGCCAAGGCTACCCTCAAACTCAGACCCTCCTGCCCTAGCCTCCTGAGTCCTGGAAGTACACGCAGATGCCATCATACCAGGCTAAACCTAGATCTATCTTTAGGTTCATTTCTGTATCCAGCTATCATCTTGTTCCAGCCCACTTATGTTATGAAATGTTATTTGTGGCTCAGTATGGTGTTGTCTGACTGTAATCAGAGCACTTTGGAAGCTGAGTCTGGAGCATTGAGAATTCCAAGCCAACCTGAGCTAATAGTGAGACTCTGTCTCCATTTAAAAAAATAAAGAGGGCTGGGAATGTGGCTCAGTGGTAGAGTGCTTGCCTAGTATGCATGAAGCCCTGGATTCGATTTCTCAGTACCACATAGACAGAAAAAGCTGGAAGTGGCGCTGTGGCTCAGTGGTAGAGTGCTAGCCTTGAGTACAATGAAACTCAGGGACAGTGCCCAGGCTCAGAGTTCAAACCCCAAGACTAGGAAAACAAAAAAGGAAGAAAATAAAGAGAGCGTCATTGTAAAAATAATTGTTTCAGCCAGGCAACATGGCTCACACCTGTAATCCTGGCTTCTTATGAGGCTGACAACAGGTATCACGGTTTGAGGCTAGTCTAGGCAAACAGTTAATGAGACTCCATCTCAACAAAAAAGCATGATGCTTCTCTCTGCCTTAATCCCTACAAACAAAAAGGTTAACCCTCTATGAACCGTTCTGCTACTTTATTATTTTCCCTGTCCCCACTTTACAAATGAAGCACTTTTCTTTGAAATGACAATTTTAAAAATGGATTTACTTTATTGTTGTAGAGGTGATGTACAGAGGGATCACAATTACATGAGTCAGCTAATGAGTACGTTTCCTTCTGCTTTTGTTTTTGTTGGTCGTGGGGCTTGAAATCTGGGCATGGGTGTTGTCCCTGCACTCTTCAGCTCATGGTGAGCTCTGTAACTCTTGAACCACAGCACCACTTCTGGTTTTCTGGTGGTTTATTGGAGATAAGGGTCTCATGGACTTTCCTGCCCAGGCTGGCTTTGAATGGTGGTCCTCAGATTTCAGTCTCCTGAGTAGCTAGGATTACAAGCATGAGCCACTGGTGCCCAGCTACATTTCCTTTTGTACCATGTCTTCTGTTCCCTCACTTTTTCCCATGACAAAATTTTGCTGCTGCTGCTGCTTCTCCCTCTCCCCCCCTCCTTCAAACACTCTTCCTCCTCCTCCTCTGCTTCCTTGTCCTCCTCCTCTTCTTCCTCTTCCTCCTTCTCTTCCCCTTCCTCCTCTCCCTTCTTTTTGCTTTCTTCATATTTTTCTTCATTTAAAAGATCTTCATTGGATGCTGGCCGCCTGTGGGAGTTAGTCATAGAAGTCACAATCTCTCCTCACATACAGTTAAAGTAAATTCTATCTCCATTGAATTCATTTTCCATTGCTACCATGCCCTGGCTTCCAGAATGAGGAGTGAGTGGGAAAGATCCAGAAGCTTTCTCCTCCTGTGTCAGTTAGTGTAGGCTCCAGGGACCTCCTCATCTTAGCTTCTTTACTTGTTTGCTTATTTATTTTCTGGCAGCCCAGGAGCTTGAACTCAGGGCCTGGGCGCTGTCCCTGTGCTTTTGTGCTCAAGGCTTACACTCTCCCATTTGAGCCACACTCCACTTCTGTTTTTTGTTGTTCTTTTTGTTTTATTTTGCTTTCTGTTTTTTTTGGGTCTTTCATTGGAAATAAGAGTCTCATGGACTTTCCTGTGTGGGTTGGCGTTGAACTGGGATCCTCAGATCTCAGTCTCCTGAATAGCTAGGATGACAAGAGTGAGCTACTAGCACCTGGCTTTTCAACTTATCTGCAGAGGTGAGTCACCTCTATGACTAGGCCTGTTTGTGGGGTACTTGGGGGTACAGTGGAGAATAGACCACACAGAATGCATCAGTGTGCAATACTGAACTTGAAATAGGTCATAAATACATATATATACATATATGCATAAATATACATAAATGTACATATATGTACACATACATATATACATATATATGTATGCACACATATACTAGATTGAAAGCCAGGCACTGGTGGCTCACGCCTATAATCTTAGCTACTTAGGAGGCTGAGATCTGAAGATCATGGTTTAAGCCAGCCTGGGCAGAAAGTTCCTGAGACTCTTATCTTCAATAAACTACTCAGGAAAAGCTGGAAGGAAAAGCTGGAAGTGGTTCTATGGCTCAAAGTGTAGAATGATAGCCTTGAGCAAAAGAGCTCAGAGACAATGCCCAGGCCCTGAGTTCAAGACCAATCACACACACACACACACACACACACACACACACGTACCAAGTTGAGTTTTTTTGGGATCAGTACTGAGATTTGGATTCTCACACTTGCTAGGGCATGCACTCTGCCACTTGAGTTACACTCTATGCCCTTTTTTTTCTTCTGGTATTTTTCTTTCCTTTTTCTTTTTTCCAGTCCTGGGACTTGCACTTAGGGTACTGTCCCTGAGCTTCTTTTGCTCAATGCTAGCACTCTACCACTTGAGCCACAGTACTACTTGAGGCCTTTTATGTTTATTTGGTACTGAGGAATTGAACCTAGGGCATCATGAATGCTTAACAAGCACTCTACCACTGATTCATATTCCCAGTCCTGTTTTTTTTGTGTGTGTGCCAGTGCTGGGGCTTGAACACAATGCCTGGGCTCTGTCCCTTCGCTTTTTCACTCAAGGCTGGTGGCTCTACTCTACTACTTGATTCACAGCTCCATGTCTGGCTTTTTTTCTGTTTCTTGGAGGTAAAAGTCTCATACACTTTTCTGTCTGGGCTGGCTTTGAACTGTGATCCTCAAATCTCAGCCTTCTGGGTAACTAGGATTACACACTTGAGCCGCCAGAGTTGGGCTTTCTTATTATTCTTTGAATCTTGTGTCTCCTTTTCAGTTCAGAAGCAGGGCACACAGTGACCACTAGGTGGTGGTCTGTCCTAGGTGATTAACCTTGATCGTGTGTGTGTGTGTGTGTGTGTGTGTGTGTGTGTGTGTTTCTTGCTGATCTGAGGTCTCACTAGCTCTCTAGCTGAGCTCTTTATGTCAGTCATACTCTACTCTTTTCTGAAACCGAGACAATGTAAGCAATCAGCTCCCTAGTTATCAAGACAACTCAGGAAGATGGAAACCACCCCGAGGGTAGATTCTGGCTGGTGCACAGGTTTGTGAGCAGCTTTTTGGGGGTCACTGCTTTTTGGATCACCTTCTGGGTCTCAGTGCTCCCCCTCTTTTCTCACCTGTTAAATGATTGTGAAATTCAGAAGGGGGCCAGGGACATCTAGGGAAGATTAGGACTGGCTGGCTCTCTGTCTGTGTCTGTGTCTCTGTCTGTACTTTACTCCTCCATTTCTAGCCCAGTCACTAGAAGCCAGAGGAAGTTTTTAAAAAGTAAATTTTCTTCAGAAGTGATTTATTATTATTATTATTATTACTTGGCATGCTAAGTTTGAAACCCATGGTCTGTTACAAATCGAGCAAGTATTCTAACACGGAGCTACTCTCTCCACCTCTAAAATGGATATTTTATTTTATTTATTAAAAAATAAATGTTGGCTCTGCTGTGAGCCTGTACCAGGGCTTGAACTCAGGGCCTTGTACTTTTGCTTAGCTTTTTTTGCTCAAGATTGGAACTCTAACACTCGAGACACACCTCCACTTCTGACTCTTTTGTGGTTCCTTGGAGATCAGATACTCATGGACTTTCCTTCCTGGCTGGTCTCAAAGCAGAACCCTCAGATCTCAGCCTTATGAGTAACAGGATGTGAGCCACCTGCACCCAGTGTCTCCAAGCATTGTCACACACCATTTTCTCACTGGACAGTGGGTCCCCATCCTTGACTCCACTAGATCTTAGCCCCCCTCTCCAGCAACTTCTGTGAAATGAATGCCAGGTTAGAAAGAGAATATTCACCAACTGATGGAATCTGATCTCAGAGTGTCCCTATAATTTAGGGCCAGGGCTCGGGTGAAAGCAAGGCTTGGTGTTTGACATCCGTTGTCCATTTTCTCTGCACATCTTGTGTGGTGAGCTGCTATGTGGAAACATCCATAGCTTGGATGAGTCTGAGATCTGGGTCACAGCACTCCATATCGGATTAGAACAACTTTATCCCTCTCAACCCTCCCCGTATGTCCTCTTGGAGCCTCCATGTCTTCACTTTGTCCAGCTGCCCAGTGCCTCAGCCCCACCCCCACCACTGGTCCTGGCCAATCAGAAGCAGAGTGAGGAGGAGTGGACTTTTATTCAATAACTCTTACCTGCCGGGCGCTGGTGGCTCACGCCTGTAATCCTAGCTACTCAGGAGGCTGAGATCTGAGGATCGGGGTTCAAAGCCAGCCCGGGAAGGAGAGACCATGAGACTCCTATCTCCAATAAACCACCAGAAAACCGGAAGTGGTGCTGTAGCTCAAGTGGTAGAGCACTCGCCTTGAGCTGAAGAGCTGAGGGACAGCACCCAGGCCCAGAGTTCAAGCCCCACGGCCAACCAAAAACCAAAAACAAAAACAAAAAAAAAACCTCTTACCTGCCAGGTTTGGGACATACATGTTGTCATGGAGTCTCAAAGCCTACCTGAGTGCTGGGCACCGGTGGCTCACACTTGTCATCCTAGCTACTAGGAGACTGAGATCTGAGGATCAGGGGTCAAAGTCAGCCAGGAGTGAGAAGTCCATAAGACTCTTATCTCCAATTAGCTATTGCAAAGCCAGAAGTGGAACTGTGACTCAAGTGGTAGAGCAACCATCCTTGAGTGAAAAAGCTCAGGGGTAGCGCCCAGACCCTGCATTCAAGCCCAGTACTGGCATGAAAGAAAAGAATGAAAGAATAAAACAGCCCCGAGAAGCCAGGCACTAATGGCTCACATCTGTCATCCTAGCTACTCAAGAGGCTGAGGTATGAGGATCACAGTTCGGAGCCAGCCTGGGCAGGAAGGTCTGTGAGACTCTTATTATCCCCAATTAATGACAGAAAAACCTGGAAGTGGAGCTGTGCCTCAAAAATGGTACCATTCTGGCCTTGAGCCAAAAGGAGCTCGGGGATAGCACCCAGGCCCTGAGTTCAAGCCCCAGGACTGACATGAAATCAAAGAACCGAACAATAAAGCAGCCCTGAGAGTCTCAGCAGCCCATGGCACCCTGACCCCTTGCCTCGTGCCCCAGATCAGTCCGCCCCTGCCTGCAGGGACACTCCCTGTGCCAAATGTTGGAGATCCTGAGACACCTGCTGCCTTTGGAGGTTAGGATTAGCGTGAACGCCCCTCCTTCCTTCCTGACAGTCCTGAGTCTTGAATTCAGGGGCAGAGATTAAGTGATGCCTCTACAAGCCCTGGCATGCCAAAGATGACCACAAAACCAGGAGCTATAGAACAGGTATGGTGCTAATTGTCCCTGCCAGCCTTGGAAAAGCCAGACCCACTGATAGTCTAATCATGGCCTTCTCTATCCTTCGTCCACAGGGGACAGGAATTGCTGTCATTGAGACCACCCAGCCCATGCTATTTTCTTACTAGAGCCTGGACAACTAATACAGTCATTACCATGCAGGCTCCCTGCCTCAGTTTCCCAACTGGGCCTTCCTGCCTGGTGCTTCATGTCAGTGCCCTCTGCTTTGGGGACCAAAGCCCAAGCTGTGGGCAGGTCCAGCTGCTTGAATGCTGTCCGCAGGTATTTCCATGTGTGTGCTCATCCAGCTCATGGCTCACGTGTCATCTTCTGGCCTGCAGAGGAAGCCAAGCTCAACTCTCTCTCCTCCCACTTCGTTTGTTTATCTTGTACAAGATATTATATAACAATATATAGTTGCTTTTTGATAAACAGGGAGAAACAAAGAGAGACAAATAGACTCCAGGAAGTGAAGGAACTGGGTAGGGGCAGAATTGAAGGCAGAGCTGTCTGAAGTTTAAGTCATGATCTTGTGTGTTTGTGTGTGTTGGTATTAGGGCTTGAACTAGGGGCCTGGATACTGTCCCTGAGCGTTTTCACTCCGGGCTGGCTGGTGCTCTACCACTTGAGCCACAGCTCTGCTTCCATCATTTTATAATCCTCAGATCTCAGTCTCCTGAATAACTAGGATTACAGACGTGAGCCATTAGTACCTGGCTCAGATAGCATTTTTTTCCTTTTTTACTGGTCTTGGGATTTGAACTGAGGTCCTGGGTGCTGTCCCTGACTTTGTTTTGCTCAAGGCCAGTGCTCTACCACTTGAGTCATGGCTCCAGTTCCAGCTTTTTAAAAAATAACTGGAGATAAGAGTCTCATGGACATTCTTGACTGGGCTGGTTTCCAGTTGTGATCAATAGCTCTCAGCCTCCTGAATCTCTAGGATTACAGGCCTGGGCCACTGGTGCCTAACTGGGATCTTTTTTTGGAGACCAGATCAGAAACACTATTTTCCTTCAGATTCCATGTCAAGAATTCAGCCACGGCTAGGTGCTGGTGGCTCATGCCTGTAATCCTAGCTACTAAGGAGGCTGAGATCTGAGGATCATAATTCAAAGCCAGCCCAGGCAAGAAAATCCTTGAAACTTTTGTTGTCAGTCCTAGGACTTGAACATTGGGATTGAGCTCTGTTCCTGATCTTCTTTTGCTCAAGGCTAGCACACTGCCACTATCACAGTGCCAGATCTGGCCTTCTTTGAGACACAAACTTTCTTGCCTGGGCTGGCTTTGAACAGCAATCCTCAGAGCTCCGCTTCTTGAGCAGCTAGGGTTACAAGCATGAGCCACTAGCACTTGGCCTCATGAGCGTTTTTATCTCTAATAAACTATTCAGAAATAGCTGGAAGTAGTGCTGTAGCTCAAGTGGTAGAATGCTAGTCTTGAGCAAAAGAAACTCAGGAGTTGCACTCAGGACCAGAGTTCAAGCCCCACGACCTACATATGCATGTGTGCACGCATGCATACTTACACACACACATACATACACAGAACCCAGTCACATAACACAACCTCACTTCAGAGGAAATGCAGCTGTAGCTCTCTTCTTGAGCAGGAAGGAAAAGTGGGTAGAGGTATTTATTCACAGCTCCTGTCTCAATTACATGGAAGAGAAGTCTGGTACTTGAAGGGAGTATGTTGATTAAGATCAACCAGATTCAAGAAGACAGGAACTTAAACTCTTCCCTTCTGTGTGAGCTTATTTGCTGTTGCCATCAGAAAATATCCAAGCCTGGACAGTTTATCAAGAGAAGAGGTTTTTTTTTTTGTTGTTGTTGTTGGTCGTGGGGTTTGAACTCTGGGCCTGGGTACTGTCCCTCAGCTCTTCAGTTCAAGGCTAGCACTCTACCACTTGAGCCACAATGCCTCTTCCAGCTTTTTTCTTTTCATGTGGTGCTGAGCAATCGAACCCAGGGCCTCATGCATGCTAGGCATGCACTCTACCACTGAGCCACCTTCCCAGACCCGAAAAGAGGTTGCTTGAGCTCCTGATTCTGGTGCTGGCATTTTCTAGGCTCCTGATGAAGGCTTCACAGTGAGTACCTCACATGGTTGGGATCATGTGGGAAGGTGGTAAAAGGATGGGTGTAGATGAGGCCAAAATGCCAGGAGTTAAACTTGATGTATAATCATCTGTTCTCATGGCAACTAATCCAGTTCCAGGAGACTCAATTTAGCCTCTCTGTCTCTGTCTTAGTCTTGGTCTTGGTCTCTTTCTCTTTTGGTTCCCGTTCTGGGCCTTGAACTCACTGCTCAGCTTTGTTCCTGAGTTTCTTTTTCCCAAGGCTAGTGCTCTATCACTTGAGCCACAGCTCCACTTTGGCTTTTCAGTGATTCATTAGTGGTAAGAATCTCAGTTTTTCCTGCCCAGGTTGGCTTTGAACCATGACCCTCAAATCTCAGCCTCTGAGTAGCTAGGATGACAGGAATGAGCCACCAGCACCCAGTCTCTTGAGAAAGACTTGAGTCCATGTTTGACAGTGGTACCTTGAGGATCTAATTATCTTCCAAGGGGTCCACCAACCATAGGCCGTTACATTGGAGACACTCTGGGGAGATGAGATTGATCCAAACCACAGCAGTCCTCCTGGGATGGAGTAGCTGGCAGATGATGTCCTTTTTTTTTTTTTTTTTTTTGCAAACATGGTCAGAGCCTAGCAGGCCTTAGAGAGCACTGAAGAGGAGGGTGAGGCCCAGACCCTGACCTCAGTGCCTTGATCCAAGAGAAATTCTTGTGGAGATTAAGAACAATTGTCCAAGGTGTTTATTTGCTCTCAGAGGAGTGTCTCCGTGAGGCCTGTAATTAGGAATGTGACCCAGGGAAGAAGAGGTCCCAGTCTTGCCTTCATTCTCTCTGCCCTGAACTACTCTCCTCTTTCCAGTGCGGGTGCAGCAAAACGCCAGGCCTGGCTGATACCTGTGCAATCAAAAGAGATGATCTTCAGATTGCAGCCTCCTCCTAAGTAGCTATGACTCTGTTAAAAAAGAAAGAAAGGTAGCCACGTCATATAATCAACATGCATTAAAACCGGGGATCCGACAGTTTCTATTGTACACTACCTCCCCAGGATTGTTTTGAGCAAGAGAAAGAATGCTGTTAATAATTAGGCCAGCTGGGCGCCGGTGGCTCATGCCTGTAATCCTAGCTACTCAGGAGGCTGAGATCTGAGGATCACAGTTCAAAACCAGCCTGGGCAGGAAACCCCATGAGACTCTTATCTCCAATAAAACTACTAGAAAACTGGAAGTGGCCCTGTGGCTCAAGCGGTAGAGTGCTTGCCATGAGCTGAAGAGGGCAGGGATAGTGCCCAGGCCCAGAGTTCAAGCCCTATGACCAACAAAAAAAAAATAAAAATAATAATTAGGCCAGATGGCGGCATCCCTGGCTCACACCTGTAATCCCAGCTACTCAGGAGGCTAATACTAAAGATGGCGAGTGGAAGCCAACTGGAGCAGGAAAGTCTGTGAGGCTCTTATCTCCATTCCACTACTACAAAAGAAAAAAGAAAAAAAAGAAAACTGGAAGTGGAGTGTGGCTCCTACAGCAGGTGCAAAATGAAGCTCATGGACAGCTACCAGGCCCCTGAGTTCAAGCCCCAGGACAGGATCAAAAACAATCACAGCTACCAGGCCCCTGAGTTCAAGCCCCAGGACAGGATCAAAAACAATCATCATCATAATGAAGCCGGGACACAAGCTGGGATGACTCTTTTCCTTGCAGTAAACTCACAGCTCCACAGGGGGGCAGTGGAAAGCAAAGCCCAGTTCTGCTATTGCATAACCTGGCAGGCTGCTGCTGTCACCTGCTGCCCAGAATTCCTCTACATAAGCTGCTTTGCCCTAGGGAACTAAGTTATGCAAAAGAGGAGAGAAAGCACTTGATCTGTCTCTGTGCTTTACATCCTGCTGCTCACCAACTGTGATGGGGGGTGAGGAGGGGAAGGAAGGAGGGCATGGTAATCCTGGCCCTTGTGGAAATTTGAGCAATGTCCTTGGGGCTCCCTCACCTATCATTTCCCATCATACAGTCTTCAGTTGCCTGGTCAGAGAAAGGCCTAACTGCATGGATCCTTCTGGAATGTAAATTCAGAGTGTGGTGTGGAGCTCAAGAACGCCCCTCAGAATATGAGGAAGTCTTGAATTACAGCCCCAGTATAGCAACACACACAGAAAAAAAAATCAGAAAAGCAAAACAAAGCAGGGTACTGCTGGCTCATACCTGTCATCCTAACTACTTGGAAGGCTCAGACAGGAGGATCATGGTATGAAGCCAGCCCAGGTAAGAAAATCTGTGAGACTCTTCTCTCCAATGAATCAGCTAAAATCCAGAAGCAGAGCTGTGGCTCTAAGGGTAGAACACCAGTCTTGAATGAAAAAAAAATAAAGCTCAGGGCCAGTGCTCAAGCCCTGAGTTCAAGCTCTAGGACCTGTGTGTGCGCACGCACGCGCATACACACACACACCCCAGACATAAATCATGTCAAGTTCTTCCCTGTCACACCTGTACTCTCTGCCTTCCTCTCCCCACCATGACATGAGGGGCCGGACTTCCAGGAAGAGGGTCTCAGCTCATTCTTATCCTCCTTTTGTCTCAGTCTCATTATCACACATAGCATGGAGCAGGGAGCGTGGAGATCACTCTGGTCCTCCCCGCCCCACCCCCCCCGCCCCCGTGTGTCTGCACTCTGAGCCTCACCATGATGGGGGCTGGCTGCTGGGTCCCCTGTCCCCAGAGGGAGCTGGTGGCCCAGAGGCTCATGGCTGTCCTTGGAGTTGAAGGAGGGGAAACCTGGATGATGATCTGTGGCCCCGGGTGGCAGGGAGGGACCCAGGCACCCACACCCCAAAACATGTCCACTTCAGAGGTGCTTCCGGCCCTGCACAAGTGGTGGTCAAGTCCTCACACACAACATGTGCTGCCCGGCTGGTCAGAGTTCATACTTGCTGAAGGCCACCAGAAAAATCAAACCAGGTAGTTTGGGCAGAAAGCACTCACTTTCCCAGCCAACCAGAGGCTGGCAGCAAGCCACCAGTCAGGACAAACCCTGGTGACATTCATAAGTCACTGGCAATATGCATCTGTTTCTCTCAGGACAAACCCTGGTGACATTCATAAGTCACTGGCAATATGCATCTGTTTCTCTCACTAGAATGATTACTGTCTAAGGTATGAGGTGTCCACCTGCTTTGTTTGCAGTAGAACCTCCAGTAGGGCTTGGCTCATGGTAGATGCTCAGTAAATGTTGAATGAATGAATGAATGAATGAGTAGTGGGTGAGTGGCTTAAGGAGTGAGTGAATGGATGAATAGATGAACACATGAAGCTGAGCACCGGTGGTTCACACCTGTCATCCTAGCTACTCAGGACGCTGAGATCTGAGGATCACGGTTCAAAGCCAGACCAGGCAGGAAAGTCTGTGAGACTCTTACCTCCAACGAATCACCAGAAAACCAGAAGTGGTGCTGTGGCTCAAGTGGTGGAGCTCCTAGCCTTCAGCTAAAGAGCTGAGGGACAGTGCCCAGGCCCAGAGTTCAAGCCTGTGACTGACCAACCCCCTTCCCCCAACCAAAAAGCACATGAATGAGTGAGTGCATAAAGGAAGGAGAGTGATAAGTGGGTGACGGGTCCTGGGGCTGGAGCTCAGAGCCTGAGCTTTTGTGTGCTTGAGTTTTTTGCTCAAGGTTAGCACTCTTCCACTTGAGATCCACTTCTATTGTTTTTTTTTTTTTTGCTGGTTAGTTGGAGATAAGAGTTTCACAGACTTTCCGGCTCACGATGGTTTCAAACCACTTCAAACCACAATCCCCAGATCTCAGTCTCCCGAGTAGCTAGGATTCCGTACATGAGCCACCCATCCCCAGCCCTTGCTCTCTCTTCTGTCCTTCTCCTTGCCTCTACATCCCTCTGAGATAGTGAAGATAGCAGGTTGCTGGGCATGACTGGGTGTGACACTGGATTCTAATTTTAGCCTACTGTGTGACTTGGTGAGGACAATCATGTCCCTTTAGAGTGAAGATTAAATGAATCACAATGTAAAGCACCTTATACCTTGCAATCAGAAAGCCTGAGCTGGAGAGGCCTTGGGGTCAGTTCCAGATGCCAACCCAGGTGGGAACAAGGTCCTAGGTCAGGGAAGTTTTTGATGGCTTCCTGCCAAGGTCAGGTTGAACCTTGTTGAACCCTCCCCCGCTAGGTCAGAAGAGTATGAGCAGAGATAGGATGTCCATCTTTGACTTTTAGACCCATGTGAAACATAGACAAGTCCCACCCTCACACCTGGAGGCTGACTGAGCTGCTCCTTCCGTCGGGAGGGCAAAGTGGTTTGCTTCAATTGGCTCTGAAGGAGGCAGGTGGACAGAGGTTCCACGTACTGGGCAGATGTGGGGGCAGAGCCTAGAGGCTAGAGGAGGAAGGAGAAACAGAAGAAGAAGAGAAAGAAGCAGGGAAAGCGGAAGGAGAGAGACAGAGAGAGAAGGAGGAGGAGGACAGGGGCATCTTGGGGGAGGAGCATGAATGGCGGTTTGAAACCGTTAGTGAGGGAGGGGCACAGCCTATCTGGGGATATATAGGTGGCGTGCTTGGAGGCCCGGGGGGAGTAGGAGAAAAACTGGAGTCCTGAGAGGAGAGGAATCCAGAGGAGACCAGGAGTCCTGAGGGAGGAGAGTCAGGGAAAGACCGCAAGGCCTGAGGCAGAGTTAGTGCGGCGAGAGGAGAGGAGTAGGAGTAGAAGGAGAGGCGGCAGGAGGGGAAAGCCTGCTGGAGCAGAGCAGGGCAGGTCCGTGGAGGACAGGGCAAGCCGGTCCGTGGAGGACAGGGCAAGCCTGGAGAGGCCATTTGGGGCTTCTAGAGGAAGCCATTTGGGGTCTCCTTGAGGGGCCATTTGGGGCCTCCTTCAGAGGTCATTTGGGGCCTTCCTCTAGAGAGGCCTGTGGAGAGGCCTGCAGAGGCGGAGGAAGGGAAGAAAGGGAAAAGCTTTGCCTTTTGGAGCTCTGGAGGGCTGAGGTTTGCAGACCAATTAATAAAGGTCAGGGGGTCAGGCTGCCTATTGGAGGCTTGGAGGTTTGGTGGTTGAGGCTGCTCTTGGTTCTGGGTATCTTTCCCAGGACGAGGTAGTCTCAAGACCCTTTTCTGGTGTAAATAGTGTACATAAACTTCTTTGTCTACTTTTCACTGTCTGTGCCTGGATGGATTTTCTTGCTCTCCAGAGGTCATAAGAGATTGGAGAGAGATGGGGGAGAGAGAGTGAGAGAGAGAAACACACAGATTAAGATATGCAGTGAAAGCATATGGCAATCAGAATCCTAAAGTTTCTTCAGAAATCTTTTTTTTTGTCAGTCATGGGACTTGAACTTGGAGCTTGGGCACTATCCCTTAGCTCTTTTATGCTCAAGGCTAATATTAGCTCAGTCACTTTGAACCACAGTGCCACTTCTAGTTTTCTGATAGTTCATTGGAAATTAGAATCGCATAGACTTTCCTGTTCAGACTGGCTTTGAACCTCGATCCTCAGATCTCAGCCTCCTGAGTAGCTAGTGAGCCACCAGCACTGGGCTCTCAGCATCATTTTAATTAAATTGAAAAAATTCTAGCCAGGGACCCGTGGCTCATACCTGTCATCCTAGCAACTCAGGAGGCTGAGATCTGAGGATCATGGTTCAAAGCCAGCCTGGGCAGGAGAGTCCATGAGACTCTTAGCTCCAATAAATTTCCAGAAAACTAGAAATGGTGCTGTGGCTCAAGTGGTAGAGCACTAGCCTTGTGCTAAAGAGCTGAGGGACAGCACCCAGGCCCAGAGTTCAAGCCCCACGATGGACCAAAAAATAAAATTTCAATGGTATGGGTCCAGTCACCTTGGCCATGTTTCACAGCCGAGTCTGGCCAGGGGCTTCCATGTCAAACCTTGTGGCATTAAGCCACTCTGTAATGACACCTGGACTCCGCTGCCCTCCATCTGGAAAACGGAGGGGATGACAAACTCTCTTCCAGAATAAGAGTCTTCAGAGAGGTACTGTGTTAAGCACTTCATACTCTTCCTGCCACAAAGCCTGGGGCCCATGTTCACTGCCATATCACCCAGCATAGCCGGGAGCAAGGTCCTGAGGTCAGGAAAGTCCTCCAAAGTTATATAAGGTCATATCTCACCCTTACGTGGACGGCTGCTTGTTATTTGCTTTTCTCGAGGATCACTGGGCCACAACTCAGCTGTCCCTGATTTTGCTGAACACTGCAAGAAGATTCTGTGTCTACTCTCCACCCCCACCCCTCACCACATTCCCACTGTTTTTAGTGTGCTGGTCCTGGGGCTTGAACTCAGGGCCTGGGTGCTGCTCCTGAGCTCTTTCACTCAAGGCTAGAGTTCTACTATTTGAGCCACAGCTCCACGTGTGGCTTTTTGGTGGTTCATTGGGGATAAGGGTCTCATGGAGTTTTCCTTGTCCAGGCTGGCTTTGAACCCTGATCCTCAGATCTCAGCCGCCTGAGCACTAAGATTTACAGGCGTGAGCACCAATGGCTGTCTAGCACTGGGGTTTCAAATTCAAGACCTCATATGTTTGCTGGGCCAGTGCTCTGCCCTGGGAGCCACTGTCAGGTTGTTGTGAGATAGGAGTGTCGCTGTGTGCCTCAGCGAGCCTGGGCTGTGATCCTCCTGTTTGTGATTCCATCCCCAGTCCTGACTGTCCAAGGGAACAAAGTGAGATCTCTAAAACGTGCTGGGGACCCGAGGCTCTGCCCCGGGGAATGGATGAATGGCATTGTTGTGGGAGTGGGCTGGCACACTTTCCCCTCCTCTCCCCATTGCTTGCTCTTCTGCAGTGCTGGGAGAAAAGCCCTCGGCAGGCTCCAGGGGCCAGGTGCACTTCCATCCACTGTGAACTCAGCCTTGGCTGCACCTGCCAAACATCAAATGAGGCACAACATGGTCCTTGTACTTCTGGAGTCTGGGGTCTCTCTCTCTCTCTCTCTCACACACACACACACAGACACAGACCCAGACACACAGACACACACACCTGGATCCCACACAAATGACCATCTCTACAAGCTCAACCAAGGGAAACACATTTTTGTCATGGTAAAGCAGATGCCTGTACTACAGGAGCTCCAACCCAGGCTTGGACACACACACACACACTCCCCCATTCACACAAACACACATGTGCACACACACTCACTCACACTCGTGCACCTCTGCCAAATGGTTTCTAGGGCTGAGGGGGGAGCAGAGTGGCCAGGCTGGCTGGGCAGGAAGCAGAGGAGCCTGCACCCCTCCCCTGAGCTGGCACTTGGGGACAAGGGGGGGGAGGGAAAAGGCGGGAAGGGGAGGCGTGGCCAACTGGGTGAGGAGACTTGATCAGAATAAAAGGGCAAGTTCAAGGCTGGGCTGAAGTGGACGCCACCCAGCCCAGGATCATGGAGCTCAGCGTCCTCCTGTCCCTGGTGCTCCTCACTGGCCTCCTCCTCCTCCTGCTCAGGGCTGGCTCAAAGGCCCGTGGCCACCTCCCTCCAGGGCCCCGGCCTCTGCCCTTGTTGGGGAATGTTCTGCAAATGGATAGACACGGGCTCCTGAAATCTTTCCTGCAGGTGAGACAGGGCTGGACGGAGCCTGGGATATAGGTGGTGGGGAGGGTCCTCTGCCTGGACAGGAAGGGAAGTGGGGATCAGACAGCAGAGAGAGTGAGGACCCCTCTCCAGAAGCAGGGGTTGGGCGGGGCGGGGGGGGGAAGAGTGAGGAGTCCAAGGCAGGATCCTGAAGCATGATGGATGGTGGTTAGGTTGTCAGAAGCAATCTTGCTCTGTTGGAAAGTTCTGGGGGGCTACTGTTCCCAGACAGGGTGTCGGGGTGTCAACTTGTACTCTCCTCTGTCACCCTCTGCCATGCCCTTGGGTACATGTCCTGAAAAGAGAGGTGGGGGGAAAGAGAGAGAGAGCGACAAAGAAACAGGGTGGAAGTAACAGCGGACTCGGTTTTGTTGTGATCAACAAGGGTGAGCAAAGTCTGGCAGGAGTTGGTGTCAGGGCTAAAGGGAGGTCAGTGGAGGGCGGGGGAAGGGGCGGGTCTACTGCCTGTCCAAATTAACCTGATGAGCTGATGAGCGGGGCCAGCACAGAACAGAGCCCAGAAGAGCCATTCCATTCCATTGTATTCTTTTTGTAGAGCGCATGCCAGGCAAGTGCTCTACTCCTGAGATTTGGAGTTATATCTTTATTTGATTTATTTATACTTTTAAGGAAACAGGGTTAGCCTTGAGCTCCCATTGCTCCTGTTTTGGCCTCCTGAGCGCTGGGATTACAGGAGTGTGTCACCAGGCTTGGCTCCTCCAGTGTTTTAAACATGTAGTTTTGTGCTTATCAGAGAGGCCAAGAGAACAAACACCCTGCTACTAGAACATGAAGATGCAGAGGGTTTCTGAAAGCTAGGTGTCGGTCATCCTAGCTACTCAGGAGGCTGAGATTTACAGGATCACAGTTCAAAGCCAGTCTGGCCAGGAAAGTCCACGAGATGGTGGACCACCAGAAAACCAGAAGCGGTGCTGCGGCTCAAATTGGTAGAGCACTAGCCATGAGCAAAAGAACTGATGGACAGCGCCCTGGCCCCAAGTTCGAGCCCTATGACTGATTAAAAAAAAGAGAGAGATGGAACTTGAACAGAGCCTCGAAAACTGGATGAGGGGGCGAGGATGATCCCGAAGAAGAAGCCATTCTGGAGGAGCTGATCCCGAGAAGGCTGAGGTGCATGGAAGAGTGGGTTTCTGTCCACCCATGGTGATGAGGCAGCCATTCAATGGTGATGGTAGAGCAAGAACTTGGCCTAGCCAATGCCAAAGGTCATGGAAGCAGCAGAGTGGCCTCAGAGGGTGGGCAAGACGGTGTCTCGCAGGTGTCTTTGGTTCCTGTTGATATCACAAAACGCTCGAGGCTGAGAACTTGGCAAAGTCAAGAGGTTTATAACTAACAATGGCTTTTGCCAGATGATCGTTCCAAGCTCAGGCTGGCTTTGAACCTCCATCCTCCAGATCTCAGTCTCCTGAGTAGCTGGGATGACAGACGTGAGCTGCCGGCACCCAGCGAACACTCTGGACTTTCAGATATTTGTGTTGATGCTGGAATGAGTCAGGCTCGTGGGAGGGCAGGAATGTATCTTCCATGTAGCAAGGACATGGATTTTGGGTTTCTGGGGGTGGAATAAGATGATCAGAACAGCTGCATGTTTTCCTGTGGAGGCATAAAAGCAACACAGCAACAAAACCCCAATGGTATCAACAACACAACCCATGAATCATATGAATTGAACTTGATAAGCAAAACGAGTTTTGCACATCGTGGCCATGTAGAGAAGGTGGGCATTCTCCTAAAATTGACACACAGTGGTTGAAATGTTGGGGAAAACCAGTCGAATGCCAGTGGCTCACGCCTGTCATCCCACTACTCAGGAGGCTGAGATCTAGAGGATCGCAGTTCAAAGCCAACGCAGGCAGGAATGACTGTGAGACTCTCAGTCTCATCTCCAACAAACTACCAAAAAGCTGGAAGTGGAGCTGTGGCTCAAGTGGTAGAGCACCAGCCTGGAGGATAAAAGTTCAGGGACAGTGTCCCTACCCTGAGTTCAAGCCCCAGGTCTGGGACACACACACACACACACACACACACACACACACACACACACACACACACACACAGAATTGGTGAAAATCCAGATGCAGAGCGCCACCCAGTGTTTGAGCTGCAGAAGTGACTACAGGCACCAGGAACCGAAGGCCTAACACAAAACTACACTGGGAAAAGTAAAGGTCCAACCAGGAATTAGTTTCTTGAGTTAGCTTCTTGGGATTACAGATATGTGCTACCACAACTGTCTTATTGCTATGATTATTTGAGTCAAGCCTGAAGTTGACCATAACCCTGAAGAGTGCACAGCTTGATGAGATTGTAACCGAACACAAAGACCAAGTAAGACCAGAGCCCGCTCCGGGATCACCTGCCACCTCCCACATTCTAGTCATTATCCTGCTGCGGGGCATTGGTTGCACCTGGGTGGGAACTTCCTGTAAATAGCACCAAAAGACAAACCAAATCTGGCTTTTGTGTCTCTCTGCTTTCACCCCACATTCTCTCTTCGAGTTTCGTCCCTGTTGTCAGGGATAGCGGTAGACTGATCCTTTTCATGGCTGTGTAGCATTCCACCAGAGGGATCAATCACTGCCTATCTTATAGTTACTTACATCTTACATTTATTTTTTATATTTATTATTTGGTGGTACTAGAGTTTGACACTCAAGAGCCTCAGCCGGGTGCTGGTGGCTCACGCCTGTAATCCTAGCTACTCAGGAGGCTGAGATCTGAGGATCATGGTTCAAAGCCAGCCTGGGCAGAAAAGTCTATGAGACTCTTATCTCCAATAAACCACTAGAAAACTGGAAGTGGCGTTGTGGCTCAATTGGTAGAGCGCTTGCCTTGAGCTGAAGAGCTGAGGGACAGCGCCCAGGCCCAGAGTTCAAGCTCCATGACTGACCAAAAAAAAAAAAAAAAAAGAAAGAAAGAAAAAGAAGGAAAAAGGAAAAATGAAACTCAAGAGCCTAATGCTTTTCTGTGCAGGAAACTCTACCACTTGGGCCTCACCTCTAGCCCTTTCTTGCTTTAGTTATTATCACTACTTTTTCTCTGTTGTCAGACATGGGCCTGAACTCAGGGCCCGGGCTGTGTCCCTAAGCGTTTGTGCTCAAAGCTAGCACTCTACTACTTTGAGCCACAGCTCCATTTCTGGTTTTCTGGTGGTTCATTAGAGCTAAGAGTCTCATGGACTTTTCCTGGTAGACTGGCTTTGAACCTCAGATCTCAGCCTCCTGAGTAGCTGGGATTACAGGCCTGAGCCATCAGCCAGGGGGCCGGCTGCATCTAATGGAGCTGCATCTCATAAGGAGCTAGCAGCAACTCTTGCCTTGGCAGCTTCGAGAACGGTATGGGGATGTGTTCACCGTGTATCTGGGATCAAGGCCGGTGGTCATGCTGTGTGGGACGGACACCATCCGGGAGGCCCTGGTGGACCAGGCTGAGGCCTTCTCTGGCCGAGGGACTGTTGCCACTGTGGAGCCAATCTTCCAGGGCTATGGTGATGGCCTGCAGGATGGAGGGAGAAGGGGGGAAGGGGGAGAGGAGGGCCTGGTCTCCTTTGATCTTCCTCCTGTAACTTCTGCCTCCATGACCCCATGCTCCCTCCCCCTTCTCCCTGCCTGGGCAGGTGTGGTATTTGCCAACGGGGAGCGCTGGAAGGCCCTTCGGCGGTTCTCTCTGGCCACCATGAGGGATTTTGGGATGGGGAAGCGGAGCGTGGAGGAGCGGATCCAGGAGGAGGCGCAGTGTTTGGTGGAGCAGCTGCGGAAAACCAATGGTGAGGCCCAGGCTCAGGGAGGAGGGGGATGGGCTGGGGGGGGAGCAATTGAGAGACAGAGCTGTCCATGTGAGCAGAGAGCTAAGGATGAAGACGGGAGTGAGAGACAGACACCCAGGGAAAGAGGCATGATTATTGATAATTATGTTCAAGAATAACTCAAGAGCTGGGCACCAGTGGCTCATGCCCTATCACCCAGGTTCAAAGCCAGACCTAGCAGGAAAGTCTGTAAGACTCTTATCTCCAACGAACCACCAGAAAACCAGAAGCGGCCCTGTGGCTCAAGTGGTAGAGCACTAGCTTACGCAAGAAAGCTCAAGCACAGTGTCCAGGCCTGAGTTCCAGCCCTGTGACAGACAAAAAAGCAGGGATGAAGGTATAGTTCAGGTGATAGAGCTCCAGCTGTGAGCAAGAAAGCCAAGGGGTGGTGAGAGTCCTTGAGTTCAAGCCTAGTACTGACACACGCACACACACACACACACACACACACACACACACACACACACACACACACACACACAGAACCACAGACAGAGACACAAGGAAGGAGAGACAGAGATTTTTTTTGCCAGTTGTGAGGCTTGATCTCTGGGCCTTGGCGCTGCCACTCAGCTCTTCAGATCAGGATGAGCGCTCCACCACTTGAGCCACAGCACCACTTTGGTTTTCTGGTGGTTTATTGGAGATAAGAGTCTCATGGACTTTCCTGCCCAGGCTGGCTTTGAACTGCAATCCTCAGATCTCAGCTTCCTGAGTAGCTAGGATTACAGGCATGAGTCACCAGCACCTGGCAGATTCTTTTAGTTGTTCAGTACTGAGCAATGCAGGACAGTGAAAGAAAAAGGGGGAAACGGATCCCCAGTCTCCTGTGCCCCTTCTCCTCCTCCCAGGGGAACTTGTGGACCCCACCTTCATCTTCCAGTCCATCACGGCCAACATCATCTGTTCCATTGTCTTTGGAGAACGATTTGACTACAAAGATCGCAACTTCCTGCATCTCCTGGACATGTTCTATCAGAGCTTTGCGCTCATCAGCTCCTTCTACAGCCAGGTGTGGAGGGGAGGGGAGAGAAGGGGGTAGAGGGGCCCGCACAGGGTGGAAGGGAAAAGGAGGATGTGTTTTGGAGGCTCAAAAGGAATGGAAGAGGGGCAGAAACCACAGGGGGAGACAGGGAGGCTGAGATCTGGATTTAGGGAGAGATGATGAACAGAGAGAGAGAGAGAGAGAGAGAGAGAGAGAGAGAGAGAGAGGTAAAGAAAGAAAGGAAAGGAGGAAGGAAGGAAGAGAGAGAAAGAAATGAAGAAAGAAAGAAAGAAAAGGAGGGAAAGAGGGAGGAAGGAAGGAAGGAAAAGGAAGGGGAAGGAAGGAAGGAGGGAGAAAAGGAAGGAAAGAAGAAAGGAGGAAAAGAAGGAAGAAAAAAATGAAGAAAGGAAAGAAAGAAGAAAGTGAGGGAGGGAGGATGGAAGGAAAAGAACAAAGGAAAGGAAGGTAGAAAGGAAGGAATGGAGGGTGGGAGGAAGGAAAGAAGGAAGAAAGAAAAAGAGGGAGAAAAGAAGGAAGGAAGAAAGGCAGGGAGAAGGAAGGAAGAAGGGAAGATGGAAAGGAAGGAAAGAAGGAAGGGAGGCAGAGAGGAAAGAAGAAGGGAGGAAAGAAAAGAAGGAAAGGAGGTAGGAAGGAAGGAAGGGAGGAAGGTGGAAAAGAAGGAAGAAAAGAAGGAAGGTGGAAAGGAAGGAAGAAAGGAAGGAAGGAAGGAAAAAAAGAGAAAGGAAGAAAGGAAGGTGGAAAGAAAAGAAGAGATATGAGATAGGAAGAGTTAAGAATAAGAAGACAAGACAGAATAGAGGTAACTTGTGCAAGACAATGTGGAAGTGTGTGTGTGTGTGTGTGTGTGTGTGTGTGTGAGAGAGAGAGAGAGAAAGGGAGGGAAGGGGGGAGAGAGGGTTCCACATGAAGCGCCCCTCCCTGACCCTGCCCTGGATCTTCTGGCCCCTGCATCCGGCAGGTGTTTGAGCTTTTCTCCAGTGTCATGAAGCACTTCCCTGGGAAGCACAGAGAGATCTACAAAAACCTGCAGGAGGTCAAAGCGTTCATTGCCCAGCGTGTGGAATGGCACCGGGCAACCCTGGACCCCAGCATGCCGAGAGACTTCATCGACACCTACCTCCTGCGCATGGACAAAGTAGGCGCCACGGGAAAAGGGTGGCAGCTAGAGAGGAAAGGAAATGGAGGAGAGGAAGAGCAGAGAGTGGAGAGGACAGAGATAGGATGATAAGGAAGGGACAGAAGGATCAATCCAGACATCCATTATCCACCCATCCACCCATCCATCCACCAAGGCCTCCACCCACTATCTATCATCCATCTACCCAACACCCATC
>NW_012287396.1:0-1188 GCF_000151885.1 Dipodomys ordii
TCAGGGACGAGCGACTCCTCCCCCTCCCCCTCCCCCTCCGCAACAGGTCGGCTGGCGGTCAAAACCCCGCCCTCCCCCCTCCCCGTCGTCATGGCTACGACAGAGGAAAAGCAAATGATGATAATAATGAATCATAACGACCTATATGTATGTGTATGTCAGAACTCTCACTCCACACTGCCGGGTAGGTGAGGACTGACTGACTGAGTGAGTGACTGACCCGACCCGTGTTTTGCCCCTCCCGCCGCCCCATCCACCTTGTCGACGGCGAACGCGCGCCATCTAGTGGTGGTTTTGTGAATTGCAGTTTTCTCTCATGAAATGCATGGGGGAAAAAAAAGAACAAACAAACCACGCACTGACTGACTGAGAAAACCGGCCCAGGCTGGCTGGCCCCGAGAGAGACTGCCTTCTTTTCAGAGAAGGGGTGGGGTGGGGATGATGATGTGCCTCGTTGGAGTATGGGGCCCATGCATAGGCAGGCAGGCAGGCAGGCAGGCTCGGAGTGGGACCGTTGTGTGTTGGAGCGCCAGTACAGTAGCTCAAGCCCCAGGATTGACTGGCAAGTCGAGAGGAAAAGGAGGGAGGGAGTGCGGGCGGGCGGGCGGGCGGGAGAGAGAATTCAAACGAGAGAGAGAGAGAGAATGAGAGAGAGAGACAGACAGACAGACAGACAGACAGAGACAAAGAGAGACACAGAGAGAGAAATAGAGAAACAGAAACAGAGAGACAAGAGACAGAGACGTGGTGAATTGGTCCGGCTGGACTACATACATGCTCTGTCGCGTCCGATCTTTGAGTTTCCTCAAAGATGCACGCACGCACACAGATACACTGAGATGCCCTCTGCCCCCTCTTCTCTCCTCTCCAATTCCCCCGCCCCCTCACCCCTCCCCCCCACGTCAGGCACCAGAAATGAGATCCCTCCCCTTCGCCTATTGCGTCAATTACAAACAAAAGGCAGCGTGAGATTCAAGCAAATTTGTTTTATTTTGTTCCGAGGGTAGGGTTGTGGATTTTGGTGCGGGGGGGGGGGGTCGGAGGTCGTGCTCGTGGTCGAGTAATCGCCTGCAGGGGGGGTGAGGATGGACGATTCTCACCTGCATGGATGGCTCGCGTTCCCCTCTGGCTGTCTGGTTGCCGCTGAGTGCTTCAGATATCACCATCCGGTCAGGAAGCAGGGGCTGG
>NW_012287397.1:0-1182 GCF_000151885.1 Dipodomys ordii
AAAGGGGAAACAAAGGAGGAGGCTACAATGCTTGATAAGAAAATGTACTCATTATCTTGCCCATGTAATTGTAACCCCTCTGTACCCATATTTCACAATAAAAAAAAGAAAAGAGTTAAAAAAAATTCTTAAAAATGTTTTCTACTGGATTTTAACCTTATTTCCCATACATAGATTTTGTCTAGCCATATCTTATGTATCAGATAAAGGTTAAAACACATGTTGGACCTCAAGTTGAATCTCTTTCTGAATTATTGAATTAAGTATAACAGGGAAAGAGGGAAAAAAATCTTGAGTAGAAGTCGATGAGGAGAGAAGTGGTTGAGGCTAATACTTTTAACCCAACTGTGATAACATGGCTTCCATGTGTGGAAGAAAGTATAGCACCAATTTAGTGCTACAATTCTTAGAGTAATGTTGGAGCAGACACATGCAAAGATGTATATTTGGTCCTTTGTTTTCTACAAATCATTTATAGCTCTATCTTTTTAATAACAAAGTGCTTTTATTTATAGAAATATTGCTGCAACTGAGAGACAATTTGCAGTATGGAGGTTCCTCAAAAGACTTCACATAGAACTCCTCTATGACCCAGCAATCCCACTTTTGGGCATTTACCCAAATGCTTACAAACAAGACCACACTAAAGCTACCAGCACAACTATGTTTATTGCAGCATTATTTACCATAGCTAAGATATGGAACCAACCCAGATGCCCCTCAGTAGATGAATGGATCAAGAAAATGTGGTATATATACACAATGGAATTCTATGCCTCCATCAGAAAGAATGACATTGCCCCATTTGTTAGGAAATGGAAAGACTTGGAAAAAATTATATTAAGTGAAGTAAGCCCAAAGAAACATAGGTCCCATGGTTTCCCTTATTTGCAATATCTAGTATATGTATGAGTCAAGCGGAAAAGGTCAGATAATGTGATGTCAGGAAAATGAACCCTTAGATATGTATTTTAATGTTTTTTCTTTCATGCATGTGTTTCTAACGCATTTATAAGATTATCTCTTTGTTGCTTTGTATGTCCCTCCCCCACAGTATAACCCCTGCTCTCACTATATTTGATGTCAGTATAACTTGTGGAGGAGATGGGGAAAAACCAGTTGTTTAAGGATACAGGTGGATCTGATGCCACATGAGAAGTACAGTTGTCATATCCAAACGAG
>NW_012287398.1:0-9249 GCF_000151885.1 Dipodomys ordii
TCAGGGACACAGCGGGGACAGAGCTGGACACAACGGGGTACACAGAAGGACACTTCAGGACACAGCGGGGGACACAGCTTGATACAGCACGGGACACAGCGAATGACACATTGGGACACAGCGGGGGACACAGCGCGGACACAGCTGTGACACAGTGGGGAAACAGCGAGGACACAACGGGACACAGAGGGATACAGCGAGACACAGTGGGACAAAGTGGGGGACAGTACAGGGGACACCTTGGGACAAAGCGGGACACAGCGCGGACACAGCGAGGACACAGTTGGACACAGCGGGACACAGCGGGGACACAGCTGGACACAGCGGGTTACACAGCGGGACACAGCGGGGACACAGGGAGAACACAGCGGGACACAGCGGGACACAGCGGGACATAGCAGGCTACAGCGGAGGACACATGGGGAACACCTAGCGGGAAACAGTGGGACACAGCGGAGACACAGCGTGACTCAGCAGGGACACAGCGGGGGACACAACGTAACACAGCGGGGACACAGCAGGACACAGCGGCGGACACAGCGGGACACAGCGGGACACAGCGGGGGACACAGCAGGACACAGCAGGGGACACAGCGAGGACAAGGCGGGACAAAGCGGGACATAGCGGGGACACAGATGGACACAGCGGGGACACAGCGGGGGACACAGCGGGACACAGCTGAGGATACATCCGGACACAGCGGAGGACACAGTGGGGGACACAGAGGGACACAACGGAACACAGCGGGGACACAGCGGGACACAGCAGGGACACGGTGGAGGACAGAGCGAGACACAGCGGGACACAGCGGGGACACAGCAGGGACACAACGGGGGACAGCAGGGACACAGCGGGACACAGCGGGCACACGGCAAGAGACACAGCAGGGGACAGAGCGGGACACAGGGGGACACAGCAGGGGACACAGCGGGACACAGGGAAGACATAGCAGAACACAGCGTGACACAGCAGGGACACACAGGGGTACAGTGGAGACACAGCCCGGACACAGCGGGAGACACAGCGGGGGACACAGAGAGACACAGCCCGGACCCAGCGGGAGACACAGCGGGGGACACAGAGGGACACAGCGGGGACACAGCGGGGGACACAGCGGGGGACACAGTGCGACACAGCGGGACACAGCGGGGACAGAGCAGGACATAGCGTGACACAGCGGGACACAGCGGGGGACACAGAGGGACACAGCAGGGGACACAGCCGGACACAGCGGGCTCATAGCAGGGGACAAAGCAGGGACACAGCGAGGACACAGCGGGACACAGCAGGACAATGTGGGGACACAGCGGGACTCAACCGGGGACACAGAGGACACAGCTTGACACAGCGGGGACACAGCGGGGACACAGCGGGGGACACACCGGGACAGAGCGGGGACACAGCAGGGGACACAGCAGTGACACAGCGGGGGACACAGCGGGGAAACAGCGGGACACAGATGGACAGAGCGGTGACACAGTGGGGACACAGCGGGTGACATAGCGGGGAAGACAGAGGGACACAGCGGGGGGCAGCGGCGACAGAGCAGTGACACAGCAGGACACAGCGGGGACAAAGCGGGACACAGCAGGCTCATAGCAGGGGACACAGCGGGACACAGCTGTGACACAGCGGGACACAGCGTGGAAACAGCAGGGGACACAGCGGGAGACACAGCGGGGGATAGCGGGGACACACCTGGGGCAACGGGGACACAGCGGGGGCACAGAGGGGGACACAGAGGGACACAGCGGGGAAACAGCGGAGGACACAGTGGGGGACACAGCGGGGGACCCAGGGGGGACACAGTGGGGGAAAGAGCAGGGGACACAGCGGGACACAGCGGAACACAGCAGCGGACACAGCGGGACACAGGGGGGGACACAGTGGGGACAAAGCGGCAGACACAGCGATACAAAGCGGGACATAGCGGTGGACACAGCAGGACACAGCGAGGACACAGCGGGGGACACAGCTGGACACAGCCGGACACAGCGGGGACACAGAGGTGGACACTGCGGGGACACAGCGGGACACAGCGGGGGATACAGCGGGACACAGCGGGACACCGCGGGGACACAGTGGGGGACACAGGGGAACACAGCGGGAAACAGCGGGACACAGCGGGGGGACTGAGCGAGGACACTGCGGAGCACCGCGGGGGACACAGCGGGGGAGAAAGAGAGGACAAAGCGGGGACATAGCGGGACACAGCGAGGACACAGCGGGGGACACAGCTGGACACAGCGGGACACAGCGGGAAACAGCGGGACACAACGGGACACAGGAGTACAAAGCTGGGGACACAGCGGGACACACCAGAGGACACATTGGGGGACATAGCGGGACACAGCAGAGGACACAGCGGGGGACACAGTGGGACACACCGGGGGCACAGTGGGGAAAAAGCAGGACACAGCGGGGACACAGTCGGACACAGCGGGACATAGGGGGACACAGCGGGTTCACAGCGGGACACAGTGCGGACACAGAGGGACACAACGGGGGACACAGCAGGGACACAGTGGGACACAGCGGGGCCACAGCAAAGGACACAGCGGGACACAGCAGGGACACAGCGAGGGACACAGCGGGACACAGCCGGGACACAGAGGGGGACACAGCGGGATCCAGGGTGGGACAAGGTAGGACACAGCAGGACACAGCGGGGGACACAGCAATGGACACAGCGGGACACAGCGGGGGACAAGCAAGCACACAGTGGAACACAGCGGGACCAAGCAGGGACACAGCGGGGACACAGCGGGGGACCCAGTGTGGGACACAGCGGGACAAAGCGGGGGACACATTGGAGGACACAGTAGGGACACAGCGGGGACACAGCGGGGAAACATCAGAGACACAGCGGGACACAGCAGGGGACAGCGGGACACAGCGGGACAGAGAGGGGGACAGCGGGGACACACATGGGGACAACGGGAACACAGCCTGACACAGCGGGGACACAGTGGGACACAGTGTTGGACACAGCAGGACCCAGCAAGGGACACAGCGGGGGACAGAGGGAGGACACAGCGGAGCACCGCGGGGGACACAGCGGGGGAGAAAGAGAGGACAAAGCGGGGACATAGCGGGACACAGCGAGGACAAAGCGGGGGACACAGCTGGACACAGCGGGACACAACGGGGACACAGAGGTGGACACAGCGGGGAAACAGCGGGATACAGTGGGGGAAAAAGCGGGACACAGCAGGGACACATTGGGGGACGCAGCGGAACACAGCGGGACACAGCGGGACACAGAGGGGAGACACAGCGGGGACACAGCAGGGAAACAGCAGGCCACAGCGGGGGACACAGCCGTACACAGCGGGGATACAGCGGGACACAGGGGGGACACAGCGGTGGACACAGCGGGGACACAGCTGGACAGAGGGCGGTACACAGGGGGACACAGCGAGAACAAAGCGGGACACAGAGGGACACAGCGGAGGACACAGCGAGGACACAGCGGGACACAGTCTGACACAGCGGGGACACAGCGGGGACACAGCAGGGGACACAGCGGGGACAAAGCGGGAACACAGTGGGACACAGCGGGAAACAGCCGAGACAGAGCTGGACACAACGGGTTACACAGCGGGACACTGTGGGGACACAGCGAGGACACAGTGGGACACAGCAGGATACAGCAGGACACAGCAGGGGACACAGCGGTACACAGCGGGTCACAGCCGGGGACACAGCGGGACACAACGGGGACACAGCCCTACACAGCGGGACATAGGGTGACACAGCGGAGACACAGCGGGACACAGTGCGGACACAGAGGGACACAACGGGGGACACAGCGGGGACACAGTGGGACACAGCGGGGACACAGCGAGGGACACAGCGGTACACAGCGGGGACACAGCTGGGGACACAGTGGGGGACACAGCTGGACACAGCGGGGCACAGCGGAGGACACAGCAGGGGACACAACGGTACACAGCGGGACAGAGCAGGGAAACATCGGAGACACAGCGGGACACAGCGGGGAACAGCGGGGACAAAGTGGGACACAGCGGGGACACAGCGAGGGACACAGCGGTACACAGCGGGGACACAGCTGGGGACACAGTGGGGAACACAGCTGGACACAGCGGGGCACAGCGGAGGACACAGCAGGGGACACAACGGTACACAGCGGGACAGAGCGGGGAAACATCGGAGACACAGCGGGACACAGCGGGGAACAGCGGGGACAAAGTGGGACACAGCGGGACACAGCGGGGGACACAGTGGGGGACACAGCCGGACACAGCGGGGACACAGCGGGACACAGCGGGGACACAGAGGTGGACACAGAGGGGACACAGCGGGGGACACAGTGGGACACAGAGGGGGACACAGCGGGACACAGCGCGGGACATAGCGGTGGACACAGCGGGACACAGTGAGGGACACATCGGGGGATACAGTGGGGACACAGCTGGACAGAGCGCGGTACACAGGGGGACACAGCGGGGACACAGCGAGAACAAAGCGGGACACAGAGGGACACAGCGAGGACACAGCTGGACACAGCGGGGTACACAGCTGGATTCAGCAGGGACACAGCGAGGACACAGAGGGACACAGCGGGACACAGCGGGACACAGCAGGAAACAGCGGGACACAGCGGGACACAGCGCAAGACACAAAGTAGGACACAGCGGGACACAGCGGAGGACACAGCGAGGACACAGTGGGACACAGTCTGACACAGCGGGGCACAGCAGGGACACAGCAGGGGACACAGCGGGGACACAGCGGGGACACAGTGGGACACAGCGGGAAACAGACGAGACAGAGCTGGACAAAACGGGTTACACAGCTGGAAACTGTGGGGACACAGCGAGGACACAGCGGGACACAGTAGGACACAGCAGGATACAGCGGGACACAGCGGGGGACACAGCGGGACATAGCGGGTCACAGCGGCGGACACAGCGGGACACAGCGGGGACACAGCCGGACACAGCGGGACATAGGGGGACACAGCGGGGACACAGTGGGACACAGTGCGGACACAGAGGGACACAACGGAGGACACAGCGGGGACACAGTGGGACACAGGGGGGACACAGCGAGGGACACAGCGGTACACAGCGGGGACACAGCGGCGGACACAGTGGGGGACACAGCTGGACACAGCGGGGCACAGCGGAGGACACAGCAGGGGACACAACGGTACACAGCGGGAAACAGCGGGGGACACAGTGGAGGACACAGCTGGACACAGCAGGGACACAGCGGGACACAGCGGGGACACAGAGGTGGACACAGCGGGGACACAGCCGGGGACACAGCGGGACACAGAGGGGGACACAGCGGGACACAGCGGGGGACATAGCGGTGGACACAGCGGGACACAGTGAGGGACACATCGGGGGATACAGTGGGGACACAGCTGGACAGAGCGCGGTACACAGGGGGACACAGCAAGGACACAGCGAGAACACAGCGGGACACAGATGGACACAGCGAGGACACGGCTGGACACAGCAGGGTACACAGCGGAACTCAGCGGGGACACAGCGAGGACACAGAGGGACACAGCGGGACACAGCGGGACACAGCAGGAAACAGCGGGACACAGCGGGGGAAACAGCGGGACACAGCGGGGGACACAGCTTGACACAGTGGGGGTCACAGCGGGACACAGCATGACACAGCGGGGGACACAACGGGGACACAGCCGGGACACAGCGGGTCAAAGCGGGACAAAGCAGGAACAAAGCGGGGACATGCGGGACACAGCAGGGACACTGCAGGACACAGGGGGGACACAGCAGGTACACAGTGGGACACAGCGGAGGACACAGCGGGGGACACAGGGGAACAGCAGCGGACACAGCGGGACACAGCGGGGACAGAGCAGGGACACAGCAGGGGACACAACGGGACAGAGCGGGGTCACAGAGGGGGACACAGTGGGAATCAGCGGGACACAGCGGGGGACACAGCGGGACACAGCGGGGGACACAGCGGGGACACAGCGGGACACAGAGGTGGACACAGAGGGGACACAGCGGGACACAGCGGGACACCGCTGGACACAGCGGAGACACAGCGGGGACAAGGCGGGTGACACAGCGGGGAACACAGAGGGACACAGCGGGGACACAGCGGGGACAGAGCAGTGACACAACAGGACACAGCGGGGACAAAGCAGGACACAGCAGGCTCATAGAGGGGGTCACAGTGGGACACAGCGGTGACACAGCGGGGCACAGCGGGGAAACAGCAGGGGACACAGCGGGAGACACAGCGGGGGATATCGGGGACACACCTGGGGCAACGGGGACACAGCGGGGACACAGAGGGGGACACAGCGGGACACAGCGGGGAAACAGCGGGGGACACAGTGGGGGACACTGCGGGACACAGCGGGGGACCCAGAGGGGATAGAGGGGACACGCCTGGGGCAACGGGGACACAGTGGGGACACAGAGGGGGACACAGCAGGACACAGCGGGGAAACAGCGGGGGACAAAGTGGGGGATACTGCGGGACACAGCGGGGGACCCAGGGAGGACACCGCGGGGGAAACAGCAGGGGACACAGCGGGAAACAGCGGAACACAGCGGGGGACACAGCGGGGACAAAGCGGCGGACAAAGCGATACACAGCGGGACATAGCTGTGGACACAGTGGGACACAGTGCGGTCACAGCGGGGGACACAGCGGGACATAGCGAGGACACAGCGGGGGACACAGCTGGACACAGCGGGACACAGCGGGGACACAGAGGTGGAAACAGCGGGGACACAGCTGGACACAGCGGGACACAGCGGGGACACAGAGGTGGACACAGCCGGGACACAGCGGGACACAGCGGGGAATACAGCGGGACACAGCGGGACATCGCGAGGACACAGCGGGGGGACACAGCAGAACACAGCGGGACACAGTGGGACACAGCGGGGGACACTGCGGGGACACAGCAGGACACAGTGGGGGACACAGCAGCAAACAGCGGGACACAGCGGGGGACACAGCGGGACACAGCGGGACACAGCGCAAGACACAGCGGAGGACAAAGCGGGACACAGTGGAGGACACAGCGAGGACACAGCGGGACACAGTCTGACACAACGGGGACACAGCGGGGGACACAGCGGGACACAGCACAAGACAGAGTGGAGGACACAGCGGGAAACAGCGGAGGACACAGCGAGGACACAGCGGGACACAGTCTGACACAGCGGGGACACAGCAGGGACACAGCAGGGGACACAGCGGGGACACAGCGAGGACACAACGGGACACAGAGGGACACAGCGGGAAACAGCGGGACACAGAGGGACACAGGAGGACAAAGCAGGGACAAAGCGGGACACAGCGGACTCATAGCGTGGCACACAGTGGGACACAGCGCTGACACAGCGGGACACAGCGGGGAAACAGCAGGGGACACAGCGGGAGACACAGCGGGGGATAGCGGGGACACACCTGGGGCAACGGGCAAACAGCGGGGACACAAAGGGGGACACAGCGGGACACAGCGGGGAAACAGCGGGGGACACAGTGGGGGACACTGCGGGACACAGCGGGGGACCCAGGGGGGACACAGCGGGGGAAACAGCAGGGGACACTGCGAGACACAGCGGAACACAGCTGGGGACACAGCGGGACACAGCGGGTCACAGCGGGGGACACAGCGAGACACAGCGGGGACACAGCCGGACAGAGCGGGACATAGGGGGACACAGCGGGGACACAGCGGGACACAGTGTGGATACAGAGGGACACAACGGGGGACACAGCGGGGACACAGTGGGACACAGCGGGGACACAGCAAGGGACACAGTTGGGACACAGCCAGACAGAGCGGGATATAGGGGGACACAGCGAGGACACAGCGGGACACAGTGCGGACACAGAGGGACACAATGGGGGACACAGTGGGTACACAGTGGGACACAGCAGGGACACAGCGAGGGACACAGCGGGACACAGCGGGGACACAGAGGGGGACACAGCAGAATCCAGAGGGGGACAAGGGAGGACACAGCAGGACACAGCGGGGGAAACAGCAGTGGACACAGTGGGACACAGCGAGGGACAAGCGAGCACACAGTGGAACACAGCGGGACCAAGCAGGGACACAGCGGGGACACAGTGGGGGACACAGCGGGACAAAGCAGGGGACACAGCGGAGGACACAGCAGGGACACAGCGAGGACACAGCGGGGAAACAGCACGATAGAGCGGGGGACAGCGGGCCCACACATGGGGACAACGGGGACACAGTCTGACACAGCGGGGACACAGTAGGACACAGCGTTGGACATAGCGGGACCCAGCAAGGGACACAGCGAGGGACACAGCGGTACACAGCGGGGACACAGTGGGGGACACAGTGGGGGACACAGCTGGACACAGCAGGGCACAGCAGAGGACACAGCAGGGGACACAACGGTACACAGCGGGACACAGCGGGGGACACAGCGAGGACACAGGTGGGACAGAGCGGGACACAGCTGGGACACAGCGGGACTCAGAGGGGGACACAGCAGTACACAGCGGGACACAGCGGGGGACACAGCGGGACACAGAGGGGTACACAGCGGGACACAGCGGGGAACACAGCGAGGACACAAAGGGACACATCTGGGGACACAGCGAGGACAAAGCGGAACACAGCATGGGACACAGCGAGGACACAACGGGACATAGCGGGACACAGCGGGACAAAGCAGGGACACAGCAGTAGACACAGCACGACACAGCGTGGGACACAGCGGGACATAGCGGGGACTCACCGGGGGACACAGCGCGGGACAAACTGGGACACCACGGGACACAGTGGGACACAGCGGGACACAGTGGGGACACTACAGCAACATAGCTGGACACAGCGGGGTACAGAGCGGAACACAGCGGGACACAGCGGGGGACACAGGGGGGACACAGCGGGACACAGCGGGGACACAGTGAGGACACAGCTGGTCACAGCGGGACACAGCGTGGGACAAAGCAGGAGACAGTGGGGGACACAGTGAGAACACAGCTGGACACAGCAGGGTACACAGCAGGACACAGCGGGGGATACAGAGGGGTACACAGCGGGACAAAGGGAGAAACAAAGTGAGGACACAGCGCGGGACAAAGCGGGACACCACGGGACAGAGTGTGACACAGTGGGACACAGCAGGGACACTGCAGGGACACAGCGGGACAAACGGGGGACTTAGCGAGGACAGAGTGGGACAGAGCAGGACACAGTGTCGATACAGCGGGGACACTGCGGGACAGAG
>NW_012287399.1:0-2226 GCF_000151885.1 Dipodomys ordii
TTGGGGGACACAGCGGGACACAGCGGGGAAACAGCAGGGGACACAGCGGGACACAGCAGGGACAGAGCGGGGACACAGCAGGGGACACAACGGGACAGAGCGGGGACACAGAGGGGGACACAGTGTGATTCAGCGGGACACAGCGGGGGACACAGCGGGACACAGCGGGGGACACAGCGGGGACACAGCGGGACACAGAGGTGGACACAGAGGGGACACAGCGGGACACAGCGGGACACAGCTGGACACAGCAGAAACACAGCGGGGACACAGCGGGTGACACAGCGGGGAACACAGAGGGACACAGCAGGGACACAGCGGGGACAGAGCAGTGACACAGCAGGACACAGCGGGGACAAAGCGGGACACAGCGGTGACACAGCGGCACACAGCTGGGAAACAGCAGGGGACACAGCGGGAGACACAGCGGAGGACAGAGGGGACACACCTGGGGAAACGGGGACACAGTGGGGACACAGAGGGGGACACAGCAGGACACAGCGGGGAAACAGCGGGGGACACAGTGCGGGACACTGCTGGACACAGCGGGACACAGCGGGGAAACAGCAGGGGACACAGCGGGAGACACAGCGGGGGATATCGGGGACACACCTGGGGCAACGGGGACACAGCGGGGACACAGAGGGGGACACAGCGGGACACAGCGGGGAAACAGCGGGGGACAAAGTGGGGGATACTGCGGGACACAGCGGGGGACCCAGGGGGGACACCGCGGGGGAAACAGCAGGGGACACAGCGGGAAACAGCGGAACACAGCGGGGGACACAGCGGGGACAAAGCGGCGGACAAAGCGATACACAGCGGGACATAGCTGTGGACACAGTGGGACACAGCGCGGTCACAGCGGGGGACACAGCTGGACACAGCGGGACGCAGCGGGGACACAGAGGTGGACACAGCGGGGACACAGCTGGACACAGCGGGACACAGCGGGGACACAGAGGTGGACACAGCCGGGACACAGCGGGGAATACAGCGGGACACAGCGGGACATCGCGAGGACACAGCGGGGGGACACAGCAGAACACAGCGGGACAGAGCGGGACACAGCTGGGGACACTGCGAGGACACAGTGGGGACAGTGGGGGACACAGCAGGAAACAGCGGGGAACACAGCAGGACACAGCGGGACACAGCACAAGACACAGCGGAGGACACAGCGGGACACAGCGGAGGACACAGCGAGGACACAGCAGGACACAGTCTGACACAGCGGGGACACAGCGGGGGACACAGCGGGACACAGCGCAAGACACAGTGGAGGACACAGCGGGAAACAGCGGAGGACACAGCGAGGACACAGCGGGACACAGTCTGACACAGCGGGGACACAGCTGGGACACAGCAGGGGACACAGCGGGGACACAGCGGGGACACAGCGGGGACACAGCGAGGACACAACGGGACACAGAGGGACACAGCGGGAAACAGCGGGACACAGCGGGACACAGGAGGACACAGCGGGGGACACAGCGGGAAACACCAGAGGACACATTGGGGGACACAGCGGGACACAGAGGAGGACACAGCGGGGGACACAGCGGGACACACCGTGGCACACAGTGGGGAAAAAGCAGGACACAGAGGTGGACACAGAGGGGACACAGCGGCACACAGCTGGACACAGCGGTGACACAGCGGGGACACAGCGGGGACACAGCGGGTTACACAGCGGGGAACACAGAGGGACACAGCGGGGGACAGATTGGACAGAGCAGTGACACAGCAGGACACAGAGGGGACAAAGCAGGACACAGCGGGCTCATAGCGTGGGACACAGTGGGAAACAGCGCTGACACAGCGGGACACAGCGGGGAAACAGCAGGGGACACAGTGGGAGACAAAGCGGGGGATAGCGGGGACACACCTGGGGCAATGGGGACACAGCGGGGACACAGAGGGGGACACAGTGGGGGACACTGCGGGACACAGCGGGGGACTCAGGGAGGACACAGCGGGGGAAACAGCAGGGGACACTGCGGGACACAGCGGAACACAGCTGGGGACACAGCGGGACACAGCGGGTCACAGCGGGGGACACAGCGAGACACAGCGGGGACACAGCCGGACAGAGCGGGACATAGGGGGACACAGTGGGGACACAGCGGGACACAGTGTGGATACAGAGGGACACAACTGGGGACTCAGCGGGGACACAGTGGGACACAGTGGGGACACAGCGAGGGACACAGTTGGGAAACAGCC
>NW_012287400.1:0-2817 GCF_000151885.1 Dipodomys ordii
CAGCAGGGACACAGAGGGACACAGCGGGGAACAAGCGAGCACACATTTGTTAACACAGCGGGACCAAGCAGGGACTCAGCGGGGACACAGCGGGAGACCCAGTGTGGGACACAGCGGGACAAAGCGGGGGACACAGCGGAGGACACAGTAGGGACACAGCGGGGACACAGCGGGGAAACATCAGAGACACAGCGGGACACAGCAGGGGACAGCGGGACACAGCGGGACAGAGAGGGGGACAGCGGGGACACACATGGGGACAACGGGGACACAGCCTGACACAGCGGGGACACAGTGGGACACAGTGTTGGACACAGCAGGACCCAGCAAGGGACACAGCGGGGGACAGAGCGAGGACACAGCGCAGCACTGCGGGGGACACAGCGGGACACTGTGGGGACACAGCGAGGACACAGCGGGACACAGTGGGACACATCGGGGGACACAGCGGGACACAGTGGGGAAACAGCAGGGGACACAGCGGGACACAGCGGGGACAGAGCGGGGACACAGCAGGGGACACAACGGGACAGAGCGGGGACACAGAGGGGGACACAGTGTGATTCAGCGGGACACAGCGGGGGACACAGCGGGACACAGCGGGGGACACAGCGGGGACACAGCGGGACACAGAGGTGGACACAGAGGGGACACAGCGGGACACAGCGGGACACAGTCTGACACAGCAGGGACACAGAGGGACACAGCGGGGAACAAGCGAGCACACAGTGGAACACAGCGGGACACAGCGGGGACAGAGCAGTGACACAGCAGGACACAGCGGGGACAAAGCGGGACACAGCGGTGACACAGCGGCACACAGCTGGGAAACAGCAGGGGACACAGCGGGAGACACAGCGGAGGACAGAGGGGACACACCTGGGGAAACGGGGACACAGTGGGGACACAGAGGGGGACACAGCAGGACACAGCGGGGAAACAGCGGGGGACACAGTGCGGGACACTGCTGGACACAGCGGGACACAGCGGGGAAACAGCAGGGGACACAGCGGGAGACAAAGCGGGGGATATCAGGGACACACCTGGGGCAACGGGGACACAGCGGGGACACAGAGGGGGACACAGCAGGACACAGCGGGGAAACAGCAGGGGACAAAGTGGGGGATACTGCGGGACACAGCGGGGGACCCAGGGGGGACACCGCGGGGGAAACAGCAGGGGACACAGCGGGAAACAGCGGAACACAGCGGGGGACACAGCGGGGACAAAGCGGCGGACAAAGCGATACACAGCGGGACATAGCTGTGGACACAGTGGGACACAGCGCGGTCACAGCGGGGGACACAGCGGGACATAGCGAGGACACAGCGGGGGGCACAGCTGGACACAGCGGGACACAGCGGGGACACAGAGGTGGACACAGCGGGGACACAGCTGGACACAGCGGGACACAGCGGGGACACAGAGGTGGACACAGCCGGGACACAGCGGGACACAGCGGGGAATACAGCGGGACACAGCGGGACATCGCGAGGACACAGCGGGGGGACACAGCAGAACACAGCGGGACAGAGCGGGACACAGCTGGGGACACTGCGAGGATACAGTGGGACACAGTGGGGGACACAGCAGGAAACAGCGGGGAACACAGCAGGACACAGCGGGACACAGCGCAAGACACAGCGGAGGACACAGCGGGACACAGCGGAGGACACAGCGAGGACACAGCGGGACACAGTCTGACACAGCGGGGACACAGCGGGGGACACAGCGGGACACAGCGCAAGACACAGTGGAGGACACAGCGGGAAACAGCGGAGGACACAGCGAGGACACAGCGGGACACAGTCTGACACAGCGGGGACACAGCTGGGACACAGCAGGGGACACAGCGGGGACACAGCGGGGACACAGCGAGGACACAACGGGACACAGAGGGACACAGCGGGAAACAGCGGGACACAGCGGGACACAGGAGGACACAGCGGGGGACACAGCGGGAAACACCAGAGGACACATTGGGGGACACAGCGGGACACAGAGGAGGACACAGCGGGGGACACAGCGGGACACACCGTGGCACACAGTGGGGAAAAAGCAGGACACAGAGGTGGACACAGAGGGGACACAGCGGCACACAGCTGGACACAGCGGTGACACAGCGGGGACACAGCGGGGACACAGCGGGTGACACAGCGGGGAACACAGAGGGACACAGCGGGGGACAGATTGGACAGAGCAGTGACACAGCAGGACACAGAGGGGACAAAGCAGGACACAGCGGGCTCATAGCGTGGGACACAGTGGGAAACAGCGCTGACACAGCGGGACACAGCGGGGAAACAGCAGGGGACACAGTGGGAGACAAAGCGGGGGATAGCGGGGACACACCTGGGGCAACGGGGACACAGCGGGGACACAGAGGGGGACACAGTGGGGGACACTGCGGGACACAGCGGGGGACCCAGGGAGGACACAGCGGGGGAAACAGCAGGGGACACTGCGGGACACAGCGGAACACAGCTGGGGACACAGCGGGACACAGCGGGTCACAGCGGGGGACACAGCGAGACACAGCGGGGACACAGCCGGACAGAGCGGGACATAGGGGGACACAGCGGGGACACAGCGGGACACAGTGTGGATACAGAGGGACACAACGGGGGACACAGCGGGGACACAGTGGGACACAGTGGGGACACAGCGAGGGACACAGTTGGGAAACAGCCAGACAGAGCGGGATATAGGGGGACACAGCGAGGACACAGCGGGACACAGTGCGGACACAGAGGGACACAATGGGGGACACAGTGGGTACACAGTGGGACACAGCAGGGACACAGCGAGGGACACAGC
>NW_012287401.1:0-5646 GCF_000151885.1 Dipodomys ordii
TATAGGGGGACACAGCGAGGACACAGCGGGACACAGTGCGGACACAGAGGGACACAATGGGGGACACAGTGGGTACACAGTGGGACACAGCAGGGACACAGCGAGGGACACAGCGGGACACAGCGGGGACACAGAGGGGGACACAGCGGAATGCAGAGGGGGACAAGGGAGGACACAGCAGGACACAGCGGGGGACACAGCAGTGGACACAGTGGGACACAGCGAGGGACAAGCGAGCACACAGTGGAACACAGGGGGACCAAGCAGGGACACAGCGGGGACACAGTGGGGGAGACAGCGGGACAAAGCAGGGGACACAGCGGAGGACACAACAGGGACACAGTGAGGACACAGCGGGGAAACATCAGAGACACAGCGGGACACAGCAGGGGACAGCGGGACACAGCGGGACAGAGCGGGGAACAGCGGGCACACACATGGGGACAACGGGGACACAGTCTGACACAGCGGGGACACAGTGGGACACAGCGTTGGACATAGTGGGACCCAGCAAGGGACACAGCGGGGGACAGAGCGAGGACACAGCGGAGCCCCGCGGGGGACACAGCGGGGGACAAAGAGGGGACAAAGAGGGGACAAAGTGGGGACATAGCGGGACACAGCGAGGACACAGCGGGGGACACAGCTGGACACAGTGCGACACAGCGGGGACACAGAGTGGACACAGCGGGGACACAGCGGGACACAGCGGGGGATACAGCGGAACACAGCGGGACACAGTGGGGACACAGCGAGGACACAGAGGGACACAGCGGGACACAGCTGGACACAGCAGGAAACAGAGGGACACAGCGGGGGAAACAGCGGGACACAGCGGGGGACACAGTGAGACACAACGGGACAAAGTGGGAACACAGCGGGGACATCCGGGACACAGCAGGGACACTGCAGGGCACAGCGGGGACACAGCAGGTACACAGTGCGACACAGCGTGGGAAACAGCGGGACACAGCGGGACACAGCGAGGACACAGCGGGACACAGCGGCACATAGCCGGGACACAGCGGGGATAGAGCGGGGGACAGAGCGGTGGACACAGCTGGTCACAGAGGGACACAGCAAGGACACAGCGGGAAACAGCATGGGACAAGCGAGGGCACAGCGAGACTCAGATGGAAACTGCAGGGACACAGCGGGGCACTCAGCGGGGGACAGCAGGTACACACTGGGGGACAACAGGGACACAGGGGGACACAGCGAGGGACACAGCGGGGGACACAGCGGGACACAGCAGGGGACAAGCGAGGACACAGAGGAAACAGCTTGACACAGCGGACACAGCGGGGGACACAGCGGGGGACACAGAGGGACACAGAGAGGGCACAGCGGGACAAAAGCGGGACAGAGCGGGGACACAGTGGGACACAGCGGGACACAGCGAGGGACACAGCCGGACACTGTGCGGGACAGACCGGGGGACATAGAGGGACACAGCGGGGACACAGCGGGATACACAGTGGGCCACAGCGGAGACACAGTGGAGACACAGCGGGACACAGCAGGACACAGCGGGACACAGAGGGACACCGCGGTGGACACAGCGGGACACAGCGGGACACAGCGGGTCACAGCTGGGACACAGCGGGACACAGCGGGGGACACAGAGGGACACAGTGGGGGACACAGCGAGGACAAAGTGGGACACAGCGGGGGACACAGTGAGGACACAGCGGGGGACACAGCGGGGGACACAGCGGATCAAAGCGGGACACAGCGGGGGACAAAGGGGGACACAGCAGGGGACACAGCGGGACACAGCGGGGGACACAGCGGGGACACAGTGGAATACAGCGGGGACACAGTGTGATACAGAGGGACACAGCGGGACCCAGGGGGGACAGAGCGAGACACAGCAGGACACAGAGGGACTCAGCGTACGACACAGCGAGTACACCGCGGGACACAGCTGGGGACACAGCGGGACACAGCGGGATACAGTGGGGACACAGCGGGACTCAGCGGGGCATGCAGCGGGGGACAAAGCCGGAAACCAGGGGACAAAGAAATACACAGAGGGAAACAGCGGGACACAGCATGGACACAGCTAGAAACAGCAGGGTACACAGCGGGACACAGCGGGACACAGCGAGGACACAGCGGGACACTGCGGGAGACACAGCGAGGACACAGCGGGGCACAGCGGAACACAGCGGGACACAGCAGGGACACAGCAGGGGACACAGCGGGACACAGAAGGACAAAGCGGGGGACAAACAGCGGGACACAGCGGGACACAGAGGGGACACAGCTGGACACAGCGGGACACAGCGGGACAAAGCGGGGGACAAACAGGGGAACACAGCGGGACACAGCATAGACACAGCTGGACACAGCGGGATACAGAGCGAGGACACTGCCGGCCCATCGGGACACAGCGGGGGACACAGCGTGGGACACAGCGGGACACATTGGGGGACACAGCGGGACACAGCGGGAGATACAGTGAAGACACAGCAGGACACTGCGGGAGATACAGCCAGGACAGAGTGGGGACACAGCAGGTACTCAGCGGGGGACAAAGCGGGAAACAGCGGGGGACACAGCAAGGACACAGCGGGACACAGCGGGGAGACAGCGGGACTCAGCGGGGGACACATCATGACACAGCGGGACACAGCGGGACACAGCTGGACACAGCGGGGACACAGCAGTTTCACAGGGGGGGGACAAAGCGGAACACAGCGGGACACAGTGGGGGACACAGCGGGAAACAGCGGGGAACACAGCGAGGACAAAGCGGGACACAGCGTCGGTACAGCGGGGACACAGCGGGACACAGCGGGGTACACAGCTGGGGACACAACGGCACACAGGGGGGACACAGCGGGACACAGCGGGGACAAAGCATGAGACACAGCGGGGTACAGATCGGGAGACAACGGGGGACACAGCGGGGACACAGTGGGACACAGCGGGGACACAGCGGGGACTCAGCGGGGGACACAGCAGAGGACAGAGCGGGACACAGCGGGTAACACAGCGAGGACATAACGGGACCCAGCGGGACACAACGTCGATACAGCGATGACACAGGGGGACACAGCGGGGTACACAGCTGGGACACAACGGGACACAGTGGGGGACACAGCGGGACACAGCGGGACACAGCGGGGGACAGAGCGGGGGATAGAGAGGGACACAGCAGGGAGACAGCTGGACACAGCGGGGTACACAGCGGGACACAGCGGGAACACAGCTGGGGTCACAGCGGGACACAGCGGGACACAGCGAGACACAGCGGGACACAGCGGGGGACAGAGCAGGGGACACAGCGGGACACAGCGGGGAGACAGCTGGACACAGAGGGGTACAGAGCGGGACACAGCGGTAACACAGCGGGGACACAGCGGGGACACATAGGGACACAGTGGGGACACAGCGGAGGGCACAGCGAGGACACAGCGGGGACACAGCGGGCCACAGCGGGGGACACAGCGGGACACAGCGGGGGACACAGCGGGACACAGCGGGGACACAGCGGGGGACACAGCGGGACATAGCGGGGGACACAGTGGGGCACACAGCGGGACACAGCGGGGACAGAGCGAGACACATCAGGACACCGCGAAACACAGCTGGGGACACAGTGGGACACAGCGGGACACAGCGAGGGACACAGCGGGACACTTCGGGGGACAGAGCGGGGGACAGAGCAGGCCACAGCGGGGACAAAGCGGGATACACAGCGGGCCACAGGGGAGACCAAGCGGGCCACAGCAGGACACAGCGGGACACAGCGAGACACCACGGGGGACACAGCAGGACACAGCTGGACACAGAGGGAGACACAACGGGACACAGCAAGGGACACAGTGGGACACAGAAGGACACAGTGGGGAACACAGCGGAACACAGCCGGGGACACAGCCAGGGTCACAGCGGGACACATCAGGGGACACAGCGGGGACACAGCGGGACACAACGGGGACTCAGAAGTTGACACAGCGGGAGACAAAGCGGGACACCACGGGACACAGCTGGAGACAGTGGGACACAGCGGGGGAAAGTGGGGACACACCGGAGGACAATGGGCCCACAACGGGACACAGTGGGGGACACAGTGAGACACAGCAGGACACCGCGGGGGACACAGTGGGACACAGCGGGACACAGCGGGGGACACAGCGGGACACAGCAGGACACAGCAGGACGCAGCGGGACACAGCTTGACCCAGCACGGGACACAGCGGAGGACATAGCGGGACACAGCGGGGGACACAGCGAGGACACAGCGGGACACAACCTGACACAGCGGGGACACAGCGGGGACTCAACAGGGGACACACCTGGGACACAGTGGGGACACAGCGAGGACACAACGGGACACAGAGGGACACAGCGGGACAAAGTGGGACACAGCAGGGACACAGCGGGGACAAAGCGGGCGACACAGCGCGACACACCGGGACACAGAGGGACACAGTGGGGGAATCAGTGGGATACCGCAGGGGAAACAGCGGGGGACACAGTGGGGGACACAGCGAGACACATCGGGGATTCAGCGGGTAACACAGTGGGAGAGAAAGCGGGACACCACGGGACACAGCGGGACACAGCGGGGATACAGCAGAGGACACAGCATGCCACAGCGGGGACACAGAGGGACAAAGCGGGGGACACAGCGGGACACAGTGGGACAAAGCGGGGTACACAGAGGGGGACAGCAGGGGACAGAGAGTGGACACAGCTGGACACAGCTGGGACACAGATAGACACAGCGGGGTACACAATGGGACGCAGCGGGACACAGCAGGGGACACAGCGAGGACACAGTGGAACAAAGCATGGGACACAGTGTGGACACAGCGGGACACAGCGGGGACACAGCGGGGACTCACCAGGGAACACAGCGGGGGACAATCGGGGGACAAAGAGAGACACCACGGGACACAGCAGGACACATCAGGCTACACAGCGGGACACAGCAGAGGACACAGCGGGATACAGCAGGGGACTCAGCGAGGACACAGCGGGACACAGCAGCGGGCAAAGAGGGACACAGCGAGGACACAGGGTAAACACCGGTGAACCTGCGGGGACACGGCGAGACACAGCATAGGACACAACGGGACATAGCGGGTGACACAGCGGGACACAGTGGGGGACAGAGCGTAGGACATAGCGAGACACAGCTGGGACAAAGATGGACACAGCGGGGTACACAGCGTGTCCCAGCAGGGACACAGCGGGACACAGCGGGACACAGCGGGGGACACAGCGAGGACACAGCGGGATACAGCGGGGGACATAGCGAGGACACAGCGGGACACAGCGGGGGACACAGTGAGGACACAGCGGGGGACACAGCGAGGGACACAGCGGATCACAGCGGGACACATCGGGGGACACAGGGGGGACACCGCAGGGACACAGCGGGACTCAGCGGAGGACACAGAAGTTCCCAGAGGGACATAGCAGGACGCAGCGGGACACAGCTGGGGACACAGTGGGACACAGAGGGGGACACAGAAGGGTACACATCGGGACACAGCGGGGAACACAGCGAGGACACAGCGGGACACAGCGTTGATACAGCGGGGACACAGCGGGACACAGCGGGTACACACCTGGGGACACAAAGGGACACATCGGGGGACACAGCGAGGACACAGCAGAATACAGCAG
>NW_012287402.1:0-25154 GCF_000151885.1 Dipodomys ordii
ACAGCGGGACACAGCGAAGACACAGCGGGACACAGCAGGACACAGCATGGCACAAAGTAGGAGACAGCAGTGGACAGAGCGAGGACACAGCGGGACACAGCGGGGACACAGAGGTGGACAGATAGGGGACACAGCGGTACACAGTGGGGACACAGCTGGACACTGCGGGATACACAGCGGGACACAGCGAGCACACAGCGGGGACACAGCGGGACACAGCGAGACACATGAGCGGGACACAGCGGGACACAGCGGCACACAGTGGGGGACACAGCGGGGGACAGCGGGGAACACAGCGAGGACACAGCAGGACACAGCGGAGGACAGCGGGGGACACAGCGGGACACAGCGCAGGACACAGTGGGGGACACATCGGGACACAGCAGGACACACGGGGAACACAGTGGGGACACAGTGGGGGACATAGCGAGGACACATTGGGACACAGCGGGGACACAGCGGGACTCAGTGGGGGACACAGCAGTAAACAGTGGGACACAGCGGGACACAACGGGACACAGTGGGGGACAAAGCGGGACACAGTGGGGGACACAGAGGGGTACACAGCGGGACACAGCGGGGAACACAGCGAGGACACAACGGGACCCAGCGGGCCACAGCGTCGATGCAGCGGGGACATAGCGGGACACAGCCAAGGACACAGCGAGGACACAGAGGCACACAGCGGGGGACACAGCAACGACACAGCGGGACACAGCGGGGGACACAGCGGGACACAGCGGTGACACAGCTGGGACTCAGCCGGGGACACAGCGGGGGATAAAGCGGGTCACCACGTAACATATCGGGACACAGCGGGAAACAGAGGTGACCCTGCGGGGACACAGCGGGACACAGCGGGACACAGCGGGGGACACAGCGGGACACAGTGGGGGACAGAGTGTGGGACACAGCGAGACACAGCGGGGACAAAGTTTTACACCGCAGGACACAGCGGGACATGGCCGGAGACACAGCGAGGACACAGCGGCACACAGCGGGGGACACAGAAAGGACACAGTGGGACACAGCGGGGGACACAGCGGGACACAGTGGGGGCACAGCGGGACACAGCGGGAGACAGTGGGACACAGCGGGGACAAAGCGTGAGACACAGCGAGGGACAGAGCGGGAGACAGCTGGGACACAGCGAGGAAACAGCGGGACACAGCGGTGACACAGCAGGGGACACAGCCTGGCACGGCCTGACACAGCGGGGGACACAGCGGGACACAGCTGGACACTGCAGGGGACACAGGAGGGACACAGCGGGACACAGCGGGGGACACAGCGAGGAAACATTGGGACACAGCGGGGGACACAGCAGGACAGAGCGGGGGACACAGAGGGGTGCACAGCTGGACACAGCGGGGAACACAGCGAGGACACAGCATGACACAGCGAGTCACAGCGGGACACAGCGGGGACACAGCAGTAGACAAAGCAGGACACAGCTGGGGACACAGCGGGACACAGCGGGGAACACAGGGAGGACACAGCAGGACCCAGCGGGACACATCGTCGATAGAGCGGGGACACAGCGGGACACAGCGGGGTACACAACAGGGGACACAACGGGACACAGCGGGGACACAGCGAGGATACAGCAGGACACAGCGGGGACACTGCGGGAACAGAGCGGGACACAGCGGGGTACACAGAGGGACACAGCGGGACAGAGCAGGACACAACGGAGGACAAAGCGGGAGACAGCGGGGGACACAGCGAGGACACAGTAAGACACAGCGGCGACACAGTGGGGACTCAGCTGGGGACACAGCGGGGGACAAAGAGGGACACCACGGGACACAGTGTGAAACAGCGGGACACAGCGAGGACATGGCGGGGACACAGCGGGACAAAGCGGGGGACACAGCAGGACACAGCGGGACACAGGGGGGGGACACATCGGGACACAGCAGGGGACACAGCGACGACAGAGCGGGCCAAAGACGGGACACAGGGGGACTGAGCAGGGTCACAGCGGGACACAGCGGGACACAGCATGAAAGAGCGGGGACACAGCAGGGACACAGCGGGGACACAGCAGGGACACATCGGGGGACAAAGCAGGACACAACGGGACACAGCGGGGTCACAGCAGGACACAGCGGGGGACACAATGGGAGACACAGCGGAACACAACGGGGAACACAGCGAGGACACAGCGGGACCCAGCGGGACACAGCGGGGACACAGCGTTACACACCGGGTTACACAGCTGGGGACACAAAGGGACACAGTGGGGGACACAGCGGGACACAGCGGGACACAGTGGGACACAGATGGGACAAAGCGTGAGACACAGCGGGGGACAGAGCGGGAGACAGCGGGGGACACATCGAGGACACAGCAGGATACAGTGGCGACACAGCGGGGACTCAGCGGGGGACACAGCGTGGGACAAAGCGGGACACCATGGAACACACCTGGACACCGCGGGAAACAGCGGTGACCCTGCAGGGACACAGCGGGACACAGCTGGGGACACAGCGGGACACAGCGGGGGACATAGCGGAACACAGTAGGGGACAGAGCGTGGGACACAGCGAGACACAGCAGGGACAAAGCTGGACACAGTGGGGTATACACAGCGGGACACAACGGGGAACACAGCGAGGAAACAGCGGGACCCAACGGGACACAGCGTCGATACAACGGGGACACAGAGTTACACAGCGGGTTACACAGCTGGGGACACAAAGGGACACAGTGGGGTACACAGCGGGACACAGCGGAACACAGTGGGACACAGACGGGACAAAGCGTGAGACACAGCGGGGGACAGAGCGGGAGACAGCGGGGGACACAGCGAGGACACAGCGGGACACAGCAGGGACACAGCGGGGACTCAGCGGGGGACACAGCGGGGGACATAGCGGGACAACACAGAACAAAGCGGGACACAGCGGCAAACAGCGGTGACCCTGCGGGGACACAGCGGGACACAGCAGAGGACACAGCGGGACACAGCGGGGGACACAGCCGAACACAGTGGGGGACAGAGCGTGGGAAACAGCGAGACACAGCAGGGACAAAGCTGGACACAGCGGGGTATACACAGCGGGACATAGCGGGGACACACCGCGACACTGAGGTTCACAGCAGGGACACAGCGGGACACAGCAGGATATAGCGGGGGACACAGCGGGACACAGCGGGGGATACAGGGGGGACACAGAGGGACACAGTGGGACACAGCGGGCGACACAGGAGGGACACAGCGGGACACAGCTGGTCACAGCGGGGGACACAGCGGGACACAGCGGGGGACACATTGGGGTACACAGCGGGACACAGTGGGGAACACAGCGAGGACACAGCGGGACCCAGCGGGACACAGCGTCGATACAGCGGGGACACAGCGGGAGAGAGCGGGGACACAGCGGGACTCAGCGGGGACACAGCAGTACACAGCGGGACACAGAGGGAACACAGCAGGGACACAGCGGGGAACACAACAAGGACACAGCGGGACACAGCGTGGGACACAGCGGGACACAGAGAGCGACACAGAGGGGTACACAGTGGACACAGCGGGGAACACAACAAGGACACAGCGGGACCCAGAGGGACACAGGGTCTATACAGCGAGGACACAGCGGGACACAGCAGGGTACACAGCTGGGGACACAATGGGACACAGCGGGGGACACAGCGAGGACCCAGCAGAACACAGCGTGGGACACAGCGAGGACACAGCGGGACACAGCGGGGGACATAGCGGAAAACAGTGGGGGACAGAGCGTGGGACACAGCGGGACACAGCGGGGTCACAGCAGGACACAGCAGGGGACACAGCAGGGGACACAGCGGAACATAACGGGGAACACCGCGAGGACACAGCGGGACCCAGCGGGACACAGCGTCGATACAACGGGGACACAGCGTTACACAGCGGGTTACACAGCTGGGGACACAAAGGGACACAGTGGGGGACACAGCGGGACACAGCGGAACACAGTGGGACACAGACGGGACAAAGCGTGAGACACAGCGGGGGACAGAGCAGGATACAGCGGGGGACACAGCGAGGACACAGCGGGACACAGCGGGGACACAGCGGGGACTCAGCGGGGGACACTGCGGGGGACAGAGCGGGACACCACGGAACACAGCGGGACAGAGCGGGAAACATCGGTGACCCTGCAGGGACACAGCGGGACACAGCGGGGGACACAGCGAGACACAGCGGGACACCGCGGGGGACACAGCGGAACACAGTGGGGGACAGAGCGTGGGACACAGCAAGACACAGCAGGGACAAAGCTGTACACAGCGGGGTATACACAGCGGGACACAGCGGGGCCACAGCGGGGACAAACCGCGACACTGTGGGTCACAGCAGGGACACAGCGTGATATAGCGGGATACAGCAGGACAGAGTGGGGGACATAGCGGGACACAGCAGGGGACACAGCCTGGACACAGCGGAACACAGCGGAGGAGACAGCGAGGACACAGCGGGACACAGCGAGGGAAAAAGCGGGACACAGTGGGGGACACAGCAGTGGACACAGCGGGACACAGAGGGGGACACAGCGGGGGATACAGTGGGGGACACAGCGGGAAACAGTGGGACACAGCGGGGAACACAGCGAGGACACAGCGGGACCCAGAGGGACACAGGGTCGATACAGCGAGGACACAGCGGGACACAGCGGGGTACACAGCTGGGGACACAACGGGACACAACGGGGGACACAGGGAGGACCCAGCGGAACATAGCGTGGGACACAGTGAGGACACAGCGGGACACAGCGGGGACACACCGGGACACTGAGGGTCACAGCAGGGACACAGCGGGGACACAGCGGGACAGATCGGGGACACAGCGGGACTCAGCGGGGACACAGCAATACACAGCGGGACACAGCAGGGACCCAGCGGGACACAGCGGGACACAGCGTCGATACAGCGGGGACACAGCGGGGTACACAGCTGGGGACACAACGGGACACATCGGGGGACACAGCGAGGACCCAGCGGAACACAGCGTGGGATACAGCGGGGACACAGCGAGGGACACAGCGGGAAACAGCGGGGACACACAGGGGGACACAGCAAGACGCAGCGGGGGACAAAAGAGGACACAGCAGGACACAGCGGGGGACACAGCGGGGGACACAGCGGGACACAGCGGGGAACAAGCGAGCACACAGTGGGACATAGCAGGGGACAAGCGAGGACACAGCAGGACACAGCGGGGGACACAGTGGGGGACACAGCGGGAGAAAGCGGGGGACACAGCGGAAGACACAGCGGGGACACAGCGAGGACACAGCGGGACACAGCGGGAAACAGCGGAGACAGAGCTGGACACAACAGGGGACACAGCGGTGGACACAGAGGGGACAAAGCGGGACACAGCAGGACACAGCTGGACACAGCGGGGACACAGCGGGGACACAGCGGGTGACACAGCGTGGAACACAGAGGGACACAGCGGGGGACAGCGGGGACAGAGCAGTGACACACCAGGACACAGCTGGGACAAAGCGGGACACAGCGGGCTCACAGCTAGGGACACAGCGGAACACAGTGGGACACAGCGGGACAAAGCGGGGATACAGCAGGGGACAGAGCAGGACAAAGCAGGACACAGCGGGACACAGCGGGACAAAGCGGGGGACAAACGGGGGGACACAGCAGGACACAGCAGGGACACAGCTGGACACAGCGGTGACACAGCGGGACACAGCAGGGACAGAGCGGGACTTAGCGTGAGACAGCGGGAAACAGCGGGGGACACAGCGGGACACAGCAGGGGACACAGCTGGACACAGCAGGGTACACAGCGGGACACAGCGGGACACAACGAGGACACAGCGGGACACTGCATGAGACACAGCGAGGACACAGCGGGGCACAGCAGAACACAGCGGGGACACAGCAGGGGACAAAGCGGGAAACAGCGGGACAAAGCGTGGGACAAACAGGGGGACACAGCAGGAGACCGCGGGACACAGCTGGACACAGCGGGACACAGCGGGACCCAACAGGGGACACAGCTTGACACAGCACGGGACACAGCGGAGGACACAGTGGGACACAGCGGGGAACAAAGCGAGGAAACAGCGGGACAAAGCCTGACACAGCGAGGACACTGCGTAGACACAGCTGGTACACAGTGGGGAAACAGCGAGGACACAACGGGACACAGAGGGATACAGCGGGACACAGTGGGACAAACCAGGGGACACAGAAGGGGAAACCTTGGGACACAGAAAGACACAGCGGGGACACAGCGATGACACAGCCGGACACAGCAGGACACAGCGGGACACAGCGAGGACACAGCGGGACACAGCAGGATGCAGCGGGACACAGCGGGGGACACAGCTTGACCCAGCACGCGACACAGCGGAGGACACAGCGGGATACAGCGGGGGACACAGCGAGGACACAGCGGGACACAGCCTGACACAGCGGGGACACAGCGGTGAGAGAGCAGGGGACATACCTGGGACACAGCGGGGACACAGCGAGGACACAAAGGGACACAGAGGGACACAGTGGGACAAAGCGGGACACAGCATGGACACAGCGGGGGACACAGCGGGACACAGTGTGGGACAGAGTGTAGGACACAGCGAGACACAGCGGGGACAAAGCTGTTCACAGCGGGGTACACAGCGGGACATAGCGGGGACACAGCGGGGAAACAGCCGGGACACAGCGGGACACAGCGCGTCACAACAGGGAAACAGCGGGACACAGCGGGGGACACAGCGGGACACAATGGGGGACACAGCGAGGACAGAGCGGGACACAGTGGGGGACACAGCGAGGACACAGCAGGACACAGCGAGGGACACAGTGAGGACACAGCGGTGGACACAGTGGGGGACACAGCGGATCACAGCGGGACACAGTGGGGGACACAGGGAGACACAGCGATGGACACAGCAGGGCACACAGCGGGACACAGTGTGGGACAGAGTGTAGAACACAGCGAGACACAGCGGGGACAAAGCTGTTCACAGCGGGGTACACAGCGGGACACAGCGGGGACACAGCGGGACACAGCTGGGAAACAGCCGGGACACAGCGGGACACAGCGCGTCACAACAGGGACACAGCGGTACACTGCGGGGGACACAGCGGGACACAGTGTGGGACACAGCGAGGACACAGCGGGACACAGTGGGGGACACAGCAAGGACACAGCAGGACACAGCGGGGGACACAGTGAGGACACAGCGGTGGACACATTGGGGGACAGAGCGGATCACAGCGGGACACAGTGGGGGACACAGGGGGACACAGCGTTGGACACAGCGGGGCACACAGCGGGGGACAGAGCGGTACACAGCGGGGATTCAGCGGGTAACACAGCGGGAGAGAAAGCGGGACACCACGGGACACAGAGGGACACAGCGGGGGACAGAGCGGGAAAAGAGCGGGACACAGCGGGACACAGCGGGACACAGCGGGGGACACAGCGGGGGACAAAGAGGGACACAGAGAGGGACAACAGAGGGCACAGCGGGACATAAGCGGGACAGAGCGGGGACACAGTGGGACACAGCGGGACACAGCGAGGGACACAGCCGGACACTGCGCGGGACAGACCGGGGGACATAGAGGGACACAGCGGGGACACAGCGGGATACACAGTGGGCCACAGCGGAGACACAGTGGAGACACAGCGGGACACAGCAGGACACAGCGGGACACAGAGGGACACCGCGGTGGACACAGCGGGGACACAGCAGGACACAGCGGGACACATTGGGGGACACAGTGGGACACAGCGGGGACAGAGCGGGGGACACAGCGGGACACAGAGGGACACAGCGGAGGACACAGCGGGACACAGCTGGGACACAGTGGGACACAGCAGGGGACACAGCGGGACACAGAGGGACTCAGCAGAGGACACAGCGGGACACAGCGGGGACACAGTGGGACACAGCAGGGGACACAGCGGGACACAGTGGGGGACAGAGCGTAGGACACAGCAAGACACAGCGGGGACAAAGCTGGACACAGCGGGGTACACAGCGGGACACAGCGGGGACACGGCGGGGACAAAGCGGGACACAGCGGGTCACAGCTGGGACACAGCGGGACACAGCGGGGGACACAGAGGGACACAGTGGGGGACACAGCGAGGACAAAGTGGGACACAGCGGGGGACACAGTGAGGACACAGCGGGGGACACAGCGGGGGACACAGCGGATCAAAGCGGGACACAGCGGGGGACAAAGGGGGACACAGCAGGGGACACAGCGGGACACAGCGGGGGACACAGCGGGGACACAGTGGAATACAGCGGGGACCCAGGGGGGACAGAGCGAGACACAGCAGGACACAGAGGGACTCAGCGTACGACACAGCGAGTACACCGCGGGACACAGCTGGGGACACAGCGGGACACAGCGGGATACAGTGGGGACACAGCGGGACTCAGCGGGGCATGCAGCGGGGGACAAAGCCGGAAACCAGGGGACAAAGAAATACACAGAGGGAAACAGCGGGACACAGCGGGACACAGCTAGAAACAGCAGGGTACACAGCGGGACACAGCGGGACACAGCGAGGACACAGCGGGACACTGCGGGAGACACAGCGAGGACACAGCGGGGCACAGCGGAACACAGCGGGACACAGCAGGGACACAGCAGGGGACACAGCGGGACACAGAAGGACAAAGCGGGGGACAAACAGCGGGACACAGCGGGACACAGAGGGGACACAGCTGGACACAGCGGGACACAGCGGGACAAAGCGGGGGACAAACAGGGGAACACAGCGGGACACAGCATAGACACAGCTGGACACAGCGGGATACAGAGCGAGGACACTGCCGGCCCATCGGGACACAGCGGGGGACACAGCGTGGGACACAGCGGGACACATTGGGGGACACAGCGGGACACAGCGGGGGATACAGTGAAGACACAGCAGGACACTGCGGGAGACGCAGCGAGGACAGAGTGGGGACACAGCAGGTACTCAGCGGGGGACAAAGCGGGAAACAGCGGGGGACACAGCAAGGACACAGCGGGACACAGCGGTGACCCTGCGGGGACACAGCGGGACACAGCGGCTTACACAGTGGAACAAAGGGGGGACAGAGCTTGGGACACAACGAGACACAGCGGGGACAAGGATCGACAAAGTGGGGTACACAGCGGGATACAGCGGGGACACAGCGGGAACACAGCAGGACACAGCGAGTCACAGCAAGGACACAGCGGGACACAGCAGGGGACACAGCGAGACACAACGGGGGACACAGCGAGGACACAGCGGGACACAAAGGGGGACACAGCGGGACACAGCTGGGACAAAGCAGGACACAGCGGGGTACACAGAGGTACACAGCAGGACACAGCGGGGACACAGCTGTACAGAGCGCTGTACACAGGGGGACACAGCTGGGACACAGCAAGAACACAGCAGGACATAGAGGGACGCAGCGAGGATACAGCTGGACACAGCGGGGTACACAGCGGGACTCAGCGGGGACACAGCGAGGACACAGAGGGACACAGCGGGACACAGCGGGGACACAGCTGGACAGAGAGTGGTACACAGGGGACACAGCGGGGACACAGCGAGAACACAGGGGTACACAGAGGGACACAGCAAGGATACAGCTGGACACAGCGCGGTACACAGCGGGACTCAGCGGGGACACAGCGAGGACACAGAGGAACACAGCGGGACACAGCGGGACACAGCAGGAAACAGCGGGACACAGCGGGGGACACAGGGCGAGACACAGCGGAGGACACAGCGGGACACAGCAGAGGACACAGCGAGGACAGAGCGGGACACAGTCTGACACAGCGGGGACACAGCGGGGACACAGCGAGGACACAGCGGGACACAGCAGGAAACAGCAGGGGACACAGTGGGACACAGCGGGGGACACAGCCAGACACAGCGGGGGACACAGCGGGACACAGCGGGGGACATAGCGCTGGACACAGCGGGACACAGTGGGTGACATATTGGGGGATACAGCGGGGGCACAGCGGGACACAGCGGGGGACACAGCGGGACACAGAGGGGGACACAGCGGGACACAGCGGGGACAAAGTGGGACACAGCGGGGTACACAGCGGTACACAGCGCGGGACATAGCGGAGGACACAGCGGGACACAACGGGACACAGCGGGGACACAGCAAGACAGAGCGGGACACACTGGAGCACACAGTGGGGGACACAGTGGGACACAGCGGAGGACAACCCTTACACAGAGGGACACAGTGCGGACACAGAGGGACACAACGGGGGACACAGCAGGGACAAAGTGGACACAGCGGGGTCACAGCGAGGGACACAGCGGGACACAGCGGGGACACAGAGGGTGACACAGCGAGACGCAGCGGGGAACAAGGGAGGACACAGCAGGACACAGCGGGGGACACAGCGGGACACAGCGGGGGACAAGCGAGGACACATTGGGACACAGCGGTACTAAGCAGGAACACAGCGGGGGACAACGGGGACACAGCGGGACACAGCAGGGAACAGAGCGAGGACACAGCGGGACACAGCGGGACACAGCAGGGACACTGCAGGACACAGCGGGACACACAGAAGGTACACATTGGGACACAGCCGGGGACACAGCGGGACACAGCAGGACATAGCGGGGACACAGCAGGGACACAGCGGGGATAGAGCGGGGGACCCAGCGGGGGACATTGCGATTGACACAGCTGGACACAGAGGGACACAGCAAGGACACAGCGGGACACAGCAGGGGACAAGCGAGGGCACAGCGGGATTCAGAGGGAAACAGCGGGGACACAGTGAGGGACACAGCGGTGGAGAGCAGGGATACACTGGGGGACAACGGGGACAAAGAGGGACACAGCTAGGGACACAGCGGGGGACACAGCGGGACACAGCAGGGGACAAGCGAGGACACAACAGGACACACCTTGACATAGCGGGGACAGAGCGGGGACACAGCGGGAAATAGAGCGGGACACAGCGGGGGACACAGCGGGGACACACAGGGACACAGCGGTGGACACAGAGGGGACAAAGCAGGACACAGCGGGACACAGCTGGACACAGCGGTGACACAGCGGGGAACACAGAGGGACACAGCGGGACACAGCGGGGTACAGCGGGGACACAGCAGTGACACAGCAGGACACAGCAGGGACAAAGCGGGACACAGCGTGCTCACAGCAGGGGACACAGCGGGGGACAGAGCGGTGGACAGCGGGGACACACCTGGGGCAACGGGGACACAGCGGGGACACAGAGCGGGACACAGAGGGACACAGAAGGGAAACAGCGGGGAACACAGAGGGGGACACTGCGGGACACAGCGGGGAACCATGGGGGACACAGCGGGGGAAACAGCGGGGGACACAGCGGGACACAGCGGAACACAGCGGGGGACACAGCGGGACACAGCGGGGAACACAGTGGGGACAAAGCGGCGGACACAGCGATACACAGCGGGACATAGCGGTGGACACAGCGGGACACAGCAGGGTCACAGCGGGGGACACAGCGGGACACAGCAGGGACACAGCGGGGAACAAAGTGGGACCCAGCGAGGAACATAGCGGGGGACACAGCGGGGACACAGCGGGGACACAGCGGGGACACAGCGGGGACACAGCGGGACACAGCGGGGCACAGCGGAGGACACAGCAGGGTACACAACGGTACACAGTGGGACATAGCGGGGAAACATCGGAGAAACAGCGGGACACAGCGGGGGACAGCGGGGACAAAGCGGGACACACCAGGACACAGTGGGGGACACAGCGGGGGACACAGCCTGACCCAGCGGGGACACAGCAGGACACAGCAGGGACACAGCGGTGGACACAGAGGGGACACAGCGGGGGACACAGCGGGACACAGTGGGGGACACATCGGGGGATACAGCGAGGACACAGGGGGACACAGCGGGGGACACAGGGTGACACAGAGGGGGACACAGCGGGACACAGCTGGGACAAAGCAGGACACAGCGGGGTACACAGAGGGACACAGCAGTACACAGCGGGGATACAGCTGTACAGAGCGCTGTACACAGGGGGACACAGCTGGGACACAGCAAGAACACAGCGGGACACAGAGGGACACAGCGAGGATACAGCTGGACACAGCAGGGTACACAGCGGGACTCAGCGGGGACACAGCGAGGACACAGAGGGACACAGCGGGACACAGCGGGGACACAGCTGGACAGAGAGCGGTACACAGGGGACACAGCGGGGACACAGCGAGAACAGGGCGGTACACAGAGGGACACAGCAAGGATACAGCTGGACACAGCGTGGTACACAGCGGGACTCAGTGAGGACACAGCAAGGACACAGAGGTACACAGCGGGACACAGCAGGAAACAGCGGGACACAGCGGGGGACAAAGCAGGAGACAGCGCGAGACACAGCAGAGGACACAGCGGGACACAGCAGAGGACACAGCGAGGACAGAGCGGGACACAGTCTGACACAGTGGGGACACAGCGGGGACACAGCGAGGACACAGCGGGACACAGCAGGAAACAGCATGGGACACAGTGGGACACAGCGGGACACAGCGGGGGACACAGCGGGACACAGCAAGGACAGAGCGGAGCACAAAGCGGGACACAGCGGGACACAGCGGGGAACACAGCGGGGGAAAGTGGGGACAAACCGGAGGACAATGGGCCCACAACGGGACACAGGGGGGGACACAGCGGGACACAGCAGGACACCGCGGGGGACACAGTGGGACACAGCGGGACAGAGCGGGGGACACAGCGGGACACAGCGGGACACAGCAGGACGCAGCGGGACACAGCGGGGGACACAGCTTGACCCAGCACGGGACACAGCAGAGGACATAGCGGGACACAGCGGGGGACACAGCGAGGACACAGCGGGACACAGCCTGACACAGCGGGGACACAGCGGGGACACAACAGGGGACACACCTGGGACACAGTGGGGACACAGCGAGGACACAACGGGACACAGAGGGACACAGCGGGACAAAGAGGGACACAGCAGGGACACAGCGGGGACAAAGCGGTCGACACAGCGCGACACACCGGGACACAGAGGGACACAGCGGGACACAGCAGGACACAGGGGGACACAGCGGGGGACACAGCAGGACACAGCGAAACACAGCAGGACACAGCGGGACACAGCGGGGGACACAACGGGACACAAAGCGGGACACAGTGAGTACACAATGGGACACAGCCTGACACAGCAGATACACAGCAGGAGACACAGCAGGACACAGCGGAGGACAAAGCGGGGCAACAGCGGGACACAGCGGGACACAGCGGGGGACAAAGCAGGGAAACAGAGGGGGAAAGCGGGGACACACCGGGGGACAATGGGGACACAACGGGAAACAGCGGGGGACACAGTGAGGGACACAGAGGGACACAGAGTGGGACAACAGAGGACACAGCGGGACAAGAGCGGGACACAGCGGGGACAATGCGAGAACACAGCCCGACACAGCGGGGAATACCGATGGACACAGCGGGACACAGCAGAACATAGCGGGGACACAGCAGGAGACACAGCAGGACACAGCGGGGGACAAAGCGGGGAAACAGCGGGACACAGCGGGACACAGCAGGGAACACAGCGGGGGAAAGCGGGGACACACCGGGGGACAATGGGGACACAACGGGAAACAGCGGGGGACACAGTGGGGGACACAGAGGGACACAGAGGGGGACAACAGAGGACACAGCGGGACAAGAGCGGGACACAGAGGGGACACAGTGGGACACAGCGGGACACAGCGAGGGACACAGCGGGACACTGCGCGGGACAAAGCGGGGGACATAGAGGGACACAGCGGGGACACAGCCGGATACACAGTGGGCCACAGCGGAGACACAGCGGAGACACAGCGGAACACAGCAGGGCACAGCGGGACACTGCGGGGGACTCAGCGGAACACAGCGGGACACAGCGGGGGACACAGCGGGACACAGCGGGACAGAGCAGGGGACACAGCAGGGCACAGAGGGACACAGCAGAGGACACAGCGGGACACAGCGGGGACACAGTGGGACACAGCAGGGGTCACAGCAGGACTCAGCAGGGGACACAGCGGGGACAGAGTGGAATACAGTGGGGACACAGTGTGATACACAGGGACACAGCGGGACACAGCGGGGACAGAGCGAGACACAGCAGGACACAAAGGGACACAGTGTACCACAAAGCGAGGACACCGCGGAACACAGCTAGGGACACAGCGGGACACAGCAGAACACAGTGGGGACACAGCGGGACTCAGCGGGGGATGCAGCGGGGACACAGCTGGACACAGCGGGACACAGCGGGACACAGCGGCGACACAGCTTGACATAGCACGGGACACAGCGGAGGACACAGTGGGACACAGCGGGGGACAAAGCATGGAAACAGCGGGACACAGCCTAACACAGCAGGGACACAGCGGGGACACAGCAGGGGAAACACCTGGGACACAGTGGGGACACAGCGAGGACACAACTGGACACAGAGGGACACAGCAGGGACACAGCGGGGACAAAGCGGGCAACACAGCAGGACACAGCGGGACACATCAGGACACAGCGGGACACAGCGGGGGACACAACGGGACACAAAGCTGGACACAGTGAGTACACAGTGGGACACAGCCTGACACAGCGGGGACACAGAGGGGGACACAGAGGGGGACACAGCGGGACACAGCAGGACACAGCAGGGGACACAGCGGGGGACACAAAGGGACACAGCGGGGACACAGCTGGTCACAGTGGGGTACACAGCGGGACAGAGCGGGGACAATGCGAGGACACAGCCCGACACCGCGGGGAATACCGCGGGACACAGGGGGACACAGCAGAACATAGCGAGGACACAGCAGGAGACACAGCGGGACACAGCGGGGGACACAGCAAGGACACAGCGGGACACAGCGGGACACAGCAGGCACACAGCGGGACACCGCAGGACACCGCGGGGGACACAGCGGGACACAGCGGGACACAGCGGGACATAGCGAGGGACACAGCGAGACACAGCGGGGACAGAGCGGGGGACACACCGGGACACGGACACAGCGGAGGACACAGCGGGACACAGCGGGGACACAGTGGGACACTGCGCGGGACAGAGCCGGGGAAATAGAGGAACACAGCGGGACACAGTGGGGGACACAGCGGGGACACAGTGGAATACAGCGGGGACACAGTGTGATACAGAGGGACACAGCGGTACACAGCTGGGACAGAGCGAGACACAGAAGGACACAGAGGGACACAACAGACGACACAGCGAGGACACCGCGGGACACAGCTGGGGACACAGCGGGACACAGTGGGGACACAGCGGGACTCAGCGGGGGATGCAGCGGGGGACAAAGCTGGAAACCAGGGGACACAGGACACAGAGGGACACAGAGGGACACAGCGGGACACAGCGGGGACAAAGCTGGACACAGCAGGGTACACAGCGGGACACAGCTGGACACAGCGAGGACATAGCGGGAACACTGCATGAGACACAGCGAAGACACAGCGGAGCACAGCGGAACACAGCGGGACACAGCAGGGACACAGCAGGGGACACAGCGTGACACAGCGGGACAAAGCGGGGGACAAACAGGGGGACACAGCTGGACACAGCGGGACACAGCGGGACACAGCGGGGGACACAGCTTGACACAGCAAGGGACACAGTGTAGGACACAGTGGGACACAGCCTGACACAGCGGGGACACGGCGTAGACACAGCTGGGACACAGTGGGGAAACAGCGAGGACACAACGGGACACAGAGGGATACAACGGGACACAGTGGGACAAAGCGGGGGACACAGAAGGGAACACCTTGGGACACAGAAGGACACAGCGGGGACACAGGAGGACACAGCCGGACACAGTGGGACACAGCAGGGACACAGCTGGACAAAGGAGGTTACACAGCGGGACACAGCGAGGACACAGCAGGACACAGCGGGACACAGCAGGACGCAGCGGGACACAGCTGGGCACACAGCGGGGTACACCGCGGGACACAGCGCGAACACAGGGGGGAAACAGCGGGGTCACAGCGGGACACAGCAGGACACAGTGGGGGACACAGCGGGACATTGCAGGGGACACAGCGAGGGACACAGCGGGACACAGCGGGGGACACAGTGAAGACACAGCGGGACACAGCCTGACACAGCGGGGACACAGCGGGGGACACAGCAGTACACAGCAGCATACACATTGGGGAAAAAGCTGGACACAGCAGGGTACACAGCGGGACACAGCAGGGGACACAGCAGGACACAGCGGGACAAAGCGGGGGACAAACAGGGGGACACAGCGGGACACAGCGGGGACACAGCTGGACACAGCGAAACACAACGGGACACAGCGGGGGACACAGCTTGACACAGCATGGGACACAGCGGAGGACACAGTGTGACACAGCTTGACACAGCGGGGACACGGCGTAGACACAGCTGGGACACAGTGGGGAAACAGCGAGGACACAACGGGACACAGAGTGATACAGCGGGACACAGTGGGACAAAGAGGGGGACACAGAAGGGAACATCTTGGGGCACAGAAGGACACAGCGGGGACACAGCAAGGACACAGCCGGACACAGCGGGACACAGCGGGGACACAGATGGACAAAGCGGGTTACACAGCGGGACACAGCGGGGACACAGCGAGGACAGAGAGGGACACAGCGGGACACAGCAGGACGCAGCGGGACACAGCAGAGGACACAGCGAGGTACACCGCGGGACACAGCGCGGACACAGCGGGGAAACAGCGGGGTCACAGCGGGACACAGCGGGACACAGTGGGGGACACAGCGGGACATTGCGGGGGACACAGTGAGGACACAGCGGGACACAGCCTGACACAGCGGGGACACAGCGGGGGCCACAGCAGGACACAGCAGCGTACACATTGGGGACAAAGCTGGACACAGCAGGGTACACAGCGGGACACAGCGGGGACTCAGCGGGGGACACAGCGGGGGACATAGCGGGACAACAGGGAACACAGCGGAACACAGCGGGAAACAGCGGTGAACATGCGGGGACACAGCGGGACACAGCGGGGGACACAGCCGGACAGAGTGGGGGACACAGCGGAACACAGTGGGGGACATAGCGTGGGACACAGCGAGACACAGCGGGGACAAAGCTGGACACAGCGGGGTACACAGCGGGACACAGCGGGGACTCAGCGGGGACACAGCAGGACACAGCAGGTCACAGCAGGGACACAGCGGACACAGCGGGGGACACAGCGGGACACAGCAGGGGACACAGCGAGGACAGAGGGGAAACAGCGGTGACCCTGCGGGGACACAGCGGGACACAGCGGAGGACACACCGGGACACAGTGGGGGACACAGCAGAACACAGTGGGGGACAGAGCGCAGGAAACAGCGAGACACAGCGGGGACAAAGCAGGACAAAGCGGGGTACACAGCGAGACACAGAGGGAACACAGCGGGGACACAGCAGGACACAGCGGGTCACAGCAGGGACACAGCGGGACACAGCGGGACACAGACGGGGACACAGCGGGACACAGCAGGGGACACAGCGAGTACACAGAGGGACACAGCGGGGGACACAGCGAGGACACAGCGGGACACAGCGGGGGACAGAGAGAGGACACAGCGGGGGACACAGGGGGGACACAGCGGGGATACAGCGGGACTCAGCGGGGGACACAGCAGTACACAGCGGGACACAGCGGGACACAGCGGGACACAGTGGGGGACACAGCGGGGGAAAGCAGGGACACACCGGGGGACAATGGGGCACAACGGGAAACAGCGGGGGACACAGCGGGGGACACAGAGGGACACAGAGTGGGACAACAGAGGACACAGTGGAACAAGAGAGGGACACAGCGGGGACACAGTGGGACACAGCGGGACACAGCGAGGGACACAGCGGGACACTGCGCGCGACAGACCGGGGGACATAGAGTGACACAGCGGGGACACAGTGGGATACACAATGGGCCACAGCGGAGACATAGCGGAGACACAGCGGGACACAGCAGGACACAGCGAGACACAGCGGGACACCGTGGGGGACACAGCGGGACACAGCGGGACACAGCGGGGGACACAGCGGGACACAGTGGGGACAGAGCGGGGGACACAGTGGGACACAGAGGGACACAACGGAGGACACAGCGGGACACAGCGGGGACACAGTGGGACACAGCAGGGGGCACAGTAGGACACAGCGGGGGACACAGCGGGGACACAGTGGAATACAGCGGGGGACACAGTGTGATACAGAGGGACACAGCGGGACACAGCGGGGACAGAGCGAGACACAGCAGGACACAGAGGGACACAGCTTACGACACAGCGAGGACACCGCGGGACACAGCTGGGGACATAGTGGGACACAGAGGGACACAGTGGGGCCTCAGCAGGACACAGCATGGACATAGCGGGACACATTGGGGGACAAAGTGGGACGCAGCGGGGGACATAGCGGGGGACACAGCGGGGACACAGCGGGACACCGCGGGGACACAGCGGGTACACAGCGGGGGAAAGAGCTGGACACAGCGGGACATAGTGCGGACACAGAGGGCCACAACGGGGGACACAGCGGGACACAGCAGGGACACAGCAGGACACAGCGGGGACAAAGAGGGGGACACAGCAGGACGCAGTGGGGGACAAGGGAGGATACAGCAGGACACATCGGGGCACACAGCGGGGGACACAGCGGGACACAGCGGGGGACAAGCGAGGACACAGTGGGACACAGCGGGACCAAGCAGGGACACAGCGGGGACACAGCGGGACACAGCGGTAAACAGCGGAGACAGAGCTGGACACAACGGGGTACACAGCGGGACACTGTGGGGACAAAGCGAGGACACAGCGGGACACAGTGGGACAAAGCGGGACACAGCAGGACACAACGGGACACAGCGGGGACACAGCAGGACACAGTGGGTCACAGCGGGGGACACAGCGGGACACAGCGGGGACACAGCTGGACACAGCGGGATACACAGCAAGAACACAGCCGGCCCAGCGGGTCACAGCGGGGACACAGCTGGACACAGCGGGGTACACAGCGGGACACAGTGGGGACACAGCGAGGACACAACGGGACACAGCGGGACACAGCAGGACACAGTGGGACAGAGCGGGGGACACAGCGGGAAACAGTGCGGGACATAGTGGAGGAAACAGCGGGACACAGTGGGGAACACAGCGTGACACAGCGGGACACAGCGGGGAACAGAGCGAGAACACAGCGGGACACAGCGGGGATACAATGGGACACAACGGGACACAGCGGGTTACACAGCGGGACACAGCGGGGACACAGCGGTGGACACAGAGGGACACAGAGGGGGACACAGATGGACACAGTGGGGGACACAGAGGGACACAGCAGGGGACACAGCGGGACACAGCGGGGGACACAGTGGGGGACAGCGGGGAAACAGAGGGACACAGCGGGACACAGCGGGGGACACAACGGGGACACAGCGGGGACACAGCGGGACACAGCGGGACACAGCGGGAACACAGTGGGACACAGCGGGACACAGCAGGGACACAGCAGGACACAGAAGGGACACAGCAGGTAAATAGTGGGACACAGTGGGGGACACAGCGGGACACAGCGGGACACAGCGAGGACACAGCGGGACACAGCGGGACATAGCGGGGACACAGCGGGGACACAGCGGGGGACAGCAGGGACACACTGGGGGACAACGGGGACACAGCAGGGGACACAGCGGGGGACACAGTGGGACACAGCAGGGGACAAGCGAGGACACAGCAGGACACAGCTTGACACAGTGGGGACACAGCGGGACACAGCGGGGACACAGCTGGACACAGCGGGGTACATAGCAGGTCAAGCGGGGACACAGTGAGGACACAACGGGTCACAGCGGGACACAGCGAGACACAGCGGGACACAGCGGGACACAGCGGGGGACACAGCGGGAAACAGTGCAGGACATAGTGGAGGAAACAGCGGGACACAGCGGGGAACACAGCGTGACACAGCGGGACACAGGGGCTGTCAACGGGGACACAGCGGGGAACAGAGCAAGGAGACAGCGGGACACAGAGAGGACAGAGCGAGACACAGTTTGACACAGCGGAGACACAGCGAGGACACAGCGATGACACAGCGGGACACAGCGAGGACACAGCTGGACACAGCGGGACACAGCGGGGGACACAGTGGGACACAGCGGGACACAGCGGGGGACACAGCGGGACACAGCGGGGGACACAGTGGGACACAGCGGGGGACATAGCGGTGGACACAGCGGGACACAGTGGTGGACACATTGGGGGATACAGCGGGGACACAGCGGGACACAGATGGGGACACAGCGGGGACACAGCGGGACAGAGCGGGGGACACAGCGGGAAACAGTGGGGGACACAGCGGTACACAGCGGGCACAAAGCGAGACACAGCGGGGTACACAGAAGGACACAGAGCGGGACACAGCGGAGGACACAGCGGGACACAGCAGGACACAGTGGGGACACAGCTGGACAGAGCGTGGTACACAGGGGGACACAGCGGGGACACAGCGAGAACACAGCGGGACACAGCGAGGACACAGCTGGACACAGCGGGGTACACAGCGGGACTCAGCGGGGACACAGTGAGGACACAGAGGGACACAACGGGGGACACAGCGGGACACAGCGGGGGACGCAGCGAGGGACACAGCGGGGGACACTGCAGGACACATGGGTGACACAGTGGGACACAGCGGGACACAGCAGGGATACAACTGGACACAGCGGGGACACAGCGGGGAAACAGCGGGACACAGCAGGACACAGCGGGACACAGCGTGGGACACAGTGTGGGACAGAAGGGACACACCGGGGTACAACGGGGACATAGCAGGACACAGCAGGGACAAAGCGGGACATAGCGGGGACACAGCAGTGGACAAAGAGGGGCCACAGCGAGACATAGTGTGTGACACAGCCGGACACAGCGAGACAAAGCGGGGCACACAGCAGGACACAGCGGGGGACACAGCGGGGGACACAGCGGGACACAGCGGGAAACAGCGGGACACAGGGGGACACAGCGGGGAAACATCAGAGACACAGCGGGACACAGCAGGGGACAGCGGGGACACAGCGGGACACAGCGGGACAGAGCGGGGGACAGCGGGGACACACATGGGGACAATGGGGACACAGCCTGACACAGCGGGGACACAACGGGACACAGCGGGGGACCCAGCGGGACCCAGCAAGGGGACAGAGCGGGGGACAGAGTGAGGACACAGCAGAGCACCACGGGGGACACATCGGGGGACAAAGAGGGGACAAAGCAGGGACATAGGCGGACACAGCGAGGACACAGCGGGGGACACTGGGGGACACAGCGGGACACAGCGGGGACACAGAGGTGGACACAGAGGGGACACAGCGGGACAGAGCGGGGGATAAAGCGGGACACAGCGGGACACAGCGGGGACACAGTGGGGGACACAGCGGAACACAGCAGGACACAGCGGGACACAGCGGGGACACAGAGGTGGACACAGTGGGGACACAGCGGGGACACAGCGGGGAAACAGCAGTACACAGCGCGGGACACTGTGGGGACACAGCGGGACACAGCGGGGGACACAGCGGGACACATCTGGACACATCGGGGGACACAGTGGGGACACAGCGGGGGACACTGGGGGGGACACAGCGGGACACAGAGGGACACAGCCGAGACACAGCATTGACACATCGGGGGACACAGCGAGGACATATCGGGGGACACAGCGGGGACACAGTGGGGGACACAGCGGGGGACACAGCGGGAAACACAGCGGGACACAGCGGGGACACATCGGAGGACACAGCCGGGGATACAGCTGGACACAGCGGTGCACAGCGGAGTTCACAGCAGGGGACACAATGGTACACAGCGGGACACAGTGGGGAAACATTGGAGACACAGCGGGACACAGCGGGGGACAGCGGGGACAAAGCGGGACACACCGGAACACAGCAGGGGACACCTCGGTGGACACAGCCTGACCCACCGGGGACACAGCAGGACACAGTGGGGACACAATGGGGACTCCCTGGTGGACACAGAGGGGACATAGCGGGGGACACAGTGGGACACAGCGTGGGACACAGTGGGACACAGCGGGGGACATAGCGGTGGACACCGCGGGACACAGTGGGGGACACATCGGGCGATACAGCGGGGACACATCGGGACAAAGCGGGGGACACAGCGGGACACAGAGGGGGACACAGAGGGACACAGCTGGTACAAAGCGGGACACAGCGGGGTACACAGCGGGACACAGCGGGGACACAGATTGACAGAGCGCGGTACACAGGGGGACACAGCGGGGACAGAGCGGGGGACACTGCGGGAGACTCAGCGGGACATAGAGGGACACAGCCGGAACACAGCATTGACACATCGGGTGACACAGCGAGGACACAGCGGGGAACACAGGGGGAACACAGTGGGGGACACAGCGGGGGACACAGCAGGGCACACAACGGTACACAGTGGGACACAGCGGGGAAACATCGGAGAAACCGCGGGACACAGCGGGGGACAGCGGGGACAAAGCGGGACATTCCGGGACACAGCGGGGGACAAAGAGGGGACAAAGCGGGGACATAGCGGGACACAGCGAGGACACAGCGGGGGACACTGGGGGACACAGCGGGGACACAGCGGGGAAACAGCAGGACACAGCGGGGGACACTGCGGGGACACAGCGGGACACAGCGGGGGACACAGCGGGACACAGAGAGGGACACAGCGGGGACACAGCGGGACACAGATGGGGACACAGCGGGACACAGCGGGGACAAAGCGGGACACAGCGGGGTACACAGCGGGACACAGCACGGGACTCAGCGGAGGACACAACGGGACACAGCGGGACACAGCGGGGACACAGCTGGACAGAGCGCGGTACACAGGGGGACACAGCGGGGACACAGCGAGAATACAGCGGGACACAGAGGGACACAGCGAGGACACAGCTGGACACAGCGAGGTACACAGCGGGACACAGCGAGGACACAGCTGGACACAGCAGTGTACACAGCAGGACTCAGCGGGGACACAGCGAGGACACAGAGGGACACAGCGGGACACAGCGGGACACAGCAAGGGACACAGCCGGGGACACAGCTGGACACAGCGGGGCACAGCGGAGTTCACAGCAGTGGACACAATGGCACACAGCGGGACACAGCCGGGAAACACTGGAGACCCAGCGGGACACAGGGGGGACAGCAGGGACAAAGCGGGACACACCGGGACACAGCGGGGGACACAGCGGGGTACACAGCCTGACCCAGTGGGGACACAACAGGACACAGCGGGGACACAGTTGTGGACACAGAGGGGTCACAGCGGGGGACACAGCGGGACACAGCGGGGGACACAGCGGGACACAGCGGGGGACACAGCGGGGGACACAGCAGGACACAGCAGGGACACAGCGGGACACAGTGGGGGACAAAGTGGGAACCAGCGGGGGTCATAGCGGGGGACACAGCGGGGACACAGCGAGACACCGCGGGGGACACAGCGGGGACACTGCAGGGGAAACAGCCGGACACAGCGGGACACAGCAGGGACTCAGCAGGACACAGTGGGGACACAGCAGTGACACAGCAGGACACAACGGGGACACAGCGGGACACAGCAGGACACAACATGGGACACAGCAGGACACAGCGGGGGACACAGTGGGGGACAGAGTACACACCAGGGGACAACGGAGACATAGCAGGACACACAGGGACAAAGCGGGACATAGCGGGGACACAGCGGTGGACAAAGAGGGGACACAGCGGGACATAGTAGGGGACACAGTTGGACAAAGCGAGACATAGCGGGGACACAGTGGGGCACACAGCGGGACACAGTGGGGGACACAGCGGGGGACACAGCGGGACACAGCGGGAAACAGCGGGACACAGCGGGACACAACGGGGAATCATCAGAGACACCGCGGGACACAGCGGGGGACAGCGGGGACACAGCGGGACACAGCGGGACAGAGCAGGTTACAGGGGGGACACACATGGGGACATCGGGGACACAGCCTGACACAGCGGGGACACAGCGGGACACAGCGGAGGACACAGCGGGATACAGAAGGGGGAGAGAGCGGGGGACAGAGGGAGGACACAATGGAGCAGCGTGGAGGACACAGCGGGGGACAAAGAGGGGACAAAGCGGGGACATAGCAGGACACAGCGAAGACACAGTGGGGGACACAGGAGGTCACAGTGGGACACAGCGGGGACACAGAGGTGGACACAGCGGGGACACAGCAGGACACAGCGGGGGATACAGCGGGACACAGCGGGACATAGCGGGGACACAGCGGGGGACACAGCGGAAGACAGCAGGACACAGCGGGGGGACATAGCGGAGACACAGCGGGGGACACTGCGGGAGACACAGCTGGACATAGAGGGACACAGCCGGCACACAGCATTGACACATCGGGGGACACAGCGAGGACACAGTGAGGGACACAGCGGGGACACAGTGGGGGACACAGCGGGGGACACAGCTGGGGACACAGCGGGACACAGCAGGGCACAGCGGAGGACACAGCAGGGCACACAACGGTACACAGTGGGACACAGCAGGGAAACATTGGAGAAACAGCGGGACACCGCGGGGGACAGCAGGGACAAAGCGGGACACACCGGGACACAGCGGGGGACACAGTGGGGTACACAGCCTGACCCAGCGGGGACACAGAAGGAAACAGCGGGGACACAGCGGTGGACACAGAGGGGACAGAGCGGGGGACACAGCTGGACACAGCGGGGTACATAGCAGGACAAGCGGGGACACCGTGAGGACACAACGGGTCACAGTGGGACACAGCGGGACACAGTGGTACACAGCGTGGACAAAGCATGAGACACAGCGGGGGACAGAGTGGAAGACAGTGGGGGACACAGCGAGGACACAGCGGGACACAGCGGGACACAGAGGGGAACACAGCGAGGACACAGTGGGACCCAGCGGGACACAGCGTCGATACAGTTGGGACACAGCGGGACAGAGCGGGGACAAAGCGGGACTCAGTGGGGACACAGCAGTACACAGCGGGACACAGCGGGACACAGCGGGGACAAAGCGTGAGACACAGCGGGGGACAGAA
>NW_012287403.1:0-35686 GCF_000151885.1 Dipodomys ordii
GAGTCATAAATTTTTTGTCTCTAATTATATGTAGGATATCATAGAGCACTCACATTTCTGTCAGAGCACACCTCAAATTGCTTCACACTGAGTCCCAAGGCCACAAGGAATGTTGAAATTTTACTAGACCAATGAGTCCTGCACAGTTTGCTCTCAGGCCCTGCTGCCTTTAACTTGCTTTACATAATCAGTAAAGGTTATCTAAATACATGATTGTGAAGTCCCTAATACTCACTTTCCAAAACAATCATATGAAGATTTGTGGCCATCCTGATGGAGATAAAGTGCCTAATAAAGATGTAACATGAAATACTAGTCATAGGAGTGACACAATCCCAACCAATCAATCAAAGCCAAAGAACCAGAAGATTAAAATCTTATGTTTCACAAATAATACTAACACAAAATTCAAAGTTGAGGACGCCCCAAAATGCAGACCTATAAACATAAACAAAAATAAATTAAATACCAATATGTTTCTTTTTGTATTTATTGGTTCACTTATTACACAGGAAATGCTACAATCAAGAGCTTTTCTTTTACACAACTATGTGGAATGGAAACTCTTAATAGAAAATAACAAAATTTACAGTGATATGTATGAAAAATGAAAACCTACTCTATAAACTTCAGTTAGGTGGTTTGTGCTAAAAATCACAACATGAATAATTTAAAAGCAGCACTTGCACATTCATATTGGATTTTTCCACATCACAAGAACGTTTTCTTACTTTAAAAGATTAAAATTTTTATTTTATTTATTTATTTATTTTTGGGTCCACTCGTTGGGCCTGAACTCTGGGCCTGGGCGCTGTCCCTCAGCTCTTCAGCTCAAGGCTAGCACACTACCACTTGAGCCATAGCACCACTTCCGGCTTTTTTTTTCTGCTTATATGGTGCTGGGAATCGAACCCAGGGCCTTATGCATGTAAGGCAAGCGCTATACCACTGAGCCACTTCCCAGCCCAAGATTAAAAATTTTAATAGAATAATTATCTATATTCAAACACTCAAGAACAGGAATATTGTAGATTTCAGGGTGGGATATTTTCTGGGATTTGGATTACATTTTAAAAACATACCACTTTGAGTAAGACAATGTACCTTAATTTTTTTCTGTAACACGTCGTGACCAACACTTTCTCAACTGCAGGTCAAAACCAAAGAGTTAACGCTATTATCAGTATATCCATAGGTGAGACATTGGAGAGATCCTGTAATAGAATAGATACTGTGAAGAGGCTGAATAAATTAGTAAGAACAAAGGTATTTACCCTATCGGAGTATGATTTATTTAAAATTATTTTTCTTTTGCCAAAAGACCAAGTAAAATATTTGTTAAACATGTCTAAAATGCTACAAATAGCATTAGTAAATTTTACTGGGCAATTTTCCTATCATTTTCCCAAAGGTAGATTGTGGGATTGCTTGCGTAAACAACAAATTGTCATTAATGATATAATTTCCAAGGTCCCTATTCCCACTGCTCTTACTGTTTTTACAGATGGCTCCAAAACAAAACATGCTTATTGGACAACAAATAATATTGAGTACAAACAACTACTTTAACATCAGTTCAACAAAATGAACTTTTTGCTATTATTAAGGTGTTACAAGATTTTGTGGGAGATATTAATATTGTTACTGATTCTGCCTATGCTGTAGGAGTTGTGACTAATATAGTCACTGCTGTTACTTATTCATCTAAACCTCAGCTAAACCAATTATTTGAACAATTACAAGCATTACTATAACAACGTAATTCCAAAGAGTTTGTAACTCACATTAGGGCTCACTCTTTGTTACCTGGGTACCTTGTATATGGCAAAAATCAGGTTGATAAATTAGTTAGTTTTGCTTCTGCTGAACAGGATCATGCTCATTTACATAGAAATGCTGGCCATTTACATATGCATTATAAAATACCTTATTCTCAAGCTAAACAAATTATAAAAAGGTGTCCTATCTGCAGACCAATGCATTTGAGAGTTGTACCTGCTGGAGTAAATCCTCGAGGATTACAACCTAATGAGCTCTGACCAATGGATATAACCCATGTACAAGCCTTTGGCCGTTTTTCCTTTGTACATGTTACAATAGATACTTATTCTAAATTTGTTTGGGCTTCTGCCCTTACGGGAAAAACTGTTAACCATGTAATAGAACACTTATTGGAAGCTTTTGCTATTATGGGAGTGCCTGCCAAAATAAAGACTAATAATGGACCAGCCTATAAAAGTATTAAATTTAAAAGATTTTGTAAACTTTATGATGTGGTACATATTACAGGAATAGAATATAACCTCCAAGGACAAGCCATTATTGAACGAGTTCATGGCACACTAAAACAACAAATTAAAAAATTAAAAAGGAGGAAAAGGTTGGATGAAGGTATGGGTATTTTGTGGTTTTCCATGCAAAATCCTAAAACAATTTTATATCAAGCTCTTTTTGTTCTTAATTTTTTAAACTTACCACAAGGAGATATTTTAACTAGAGCTGAGCGCCATTTTGAACAAATTTCTGAAAAACCTTATTTAAATGCTCCCGTATGGATTAAGATTGCATTGGATGCAGAATGGCAACCAGGCACATTATTACATAAGGGGTGAGGGTATGGTTTTGTGTCTACACAGGATGGCAAACAATACTGGCTTCCTGCACAATGGATACAGACGCGACCCAGTGAAGACAGCCCCGTATACTGCAATGAATCAGCCACCAGTTCAGGAAGAAGAAATCCCTGTGCAGGCCATGGCTCACTTGGCTGTGGGACGACGTCGCCATCAGCGTCAGTTGGCAGCCCCGCTGCCCACCTGGGGGCAGGTTAAAAAGTTGACTGGAGAAGGACAAAAGATGTTACAATGTACTGGTAAACCTGTCATAGCTGAGAACTTGTTCCTGGACATGTGTGCCATGCTTACTGTAAACCCTGTCCATGCTAATGCTAAGTTATTGGGCCTTTGTTCCTAACCCTCCTTTATTGGAACCTGTTGTTTGGGGAGACATGGATATAACTGTCTATTCTGTTCCTGCTATTTTATCTTCTCCTTGGAATAATTTGACATTTTACAATAAGGATGATGGTAGCTTTTTAAATTTTACTTACTATACTTATTCCTTGCCTGTTTGTTTGGGGCCTCCTCCATGTTTAGTTATGAATTGGCAACATTGGGTTTTACCTGGGAAACACACTTCCAATTCTAGAACACAGCTACAGCGATTAAGTACTTGGTCCATTAATAGTAGCTGGGAAAGTGTCACCTTTGATGGTGAGTTATCCTTACCTATGTGCCCTGATTTTACTTATATTGATTTGAAATATCAGCCTTTTGTGTGGCAAGAGTGCAGAGGAACATTTGGAAAAATGTTCAATAATTTCATTGATTGGGGACCTTTTGGACAGGTTTTTTACACATGTTCAGAATGGAATATTACCAGATGTGATTTATCAAACGTTACTAGGATGCCAGATGCCATTAATGGATCGTTTACTGGAGCTCAATTGATGGCCTGGGGAGATGGAGGCATTGCAGATGTTCGATGGACTTTCATGGCTGCACCCACTGCTGCTCAGACTCATCTTTGGAAGGTCGCGCTGACCCATGATGCTATCAAATTGATCGTTTTTGAGGACAGCGAACTCTGCGTCCACTTATAATTTTACTTTGTATAAATCTTATAATGTAACTGCTTGTGTACCCCTGCCTTATGTATTTTTGGTGGGAAACTTTACATTTTCTCCTACTATTTCTTGTTTCAATTGTCGCCTATATTCTTGTGTTAATTCCTCTCTTAATTTTAATGCAGTGATAGTATTATGATTTTACAACAAAGAACTTATATTTGGCTACCTGTTAAATTAGGAAGAGAATGGTCCTAAAATCCTTTGGATAGTGTTGTTATTTAATTTTTTACCAAACTACTAAAATGTACAAAACGTATGATTGGAGCCATTGTGGCTGTGATTTTAAGCTTAATTGTTATTACCACTGTTGCTGCAGTGTCTGGAATTGCCCTGCACACTTCCTTACAAACTAAACACTTTGTGGAAGAATGGCAATGGGATTCACATGAATTGTGGGTGTCACAGGTAGAAATTGATGCTCGATGACAAACACAGATTAATATTCTTAAACAGACAGTGGGATGGTTAGGAAAAAGTTATTGGTTGTGAAAAAACAGTTATTGTTAAAATGTGATTGAAATTTGACTACCTTTTGCATTACTAATGTAAAATATAATGAATCTATGCATGATTGGAATGTAATACAGCAGTATTTATCTGGAAATTCTACTGCTGCTCAATTGATCGCTCAGTTACAATTTAATGTACATGATATTGTTGTTAAACAATTTGCAAATGATGATGCTTCTAATATTGCTGATACATTCATTAAACAGTTGGAAGGATTGGATCCGAAAGGAATACTACAAAGCATTTCACATACTGCTAATGGTATGGGAATTATGTTATTATTCTGTTTGCCCTTGTGCTGTTATATTTGATTTTTATGAAACCAATGCAAGCTTCTATGATAACCCTGTGGAAAGCTTTACTTTTAAAACAAAAGAAAAAAGAAGGAAATTGTGAAGACTCAGGGTCTGTGTTGAAGGGGCAGAATGATGCAGGCTCCAGCCTCGGGATTATCTGAGGACTGTGTTTGGGATTAGGAAAGCAAGAGAGGGAAAACGTCCTCTCTCCCTATCTCCAGACACCTCACAGACTCCTGAGAGCTGAGGAAGTGGCTCTTCTGCTTACTTAAGCATAGATGAACAGCTGGTCAAGCATTTTCCTGAGATTGGAGAAGTGGTTTGAGCTTGCTCTAAAATAATTTAGATAATAATATACCTAGACATTGTCTCATAGGTCAAGTAAAAATGTATCTGTTGAAATTTTTGTGTGAATGTCTTCTGACCAAATCTTGGCAAAGATTATGCTTGCTTGTCTTTTAATACCCACTAACAATAAAGCACAGCATGCAGTGGCAATTGCTGTTTACATGCTGTATCCCCTGTGTCCTGGTGATTTTGTGACCCTTACCCAGGGACCCCAATGCACTAGACATTGACAAAAAGCTCTGCAGGAACTCTTCTCAAATTAAATGTGTAGGCCTAATCTTTCCAGGCTCATTGGTTCAACTATAGTCCAGCAACTTCTCAGGCTGAGCAGGAAGGATCATTCAAGCTCAGGAGATAAAGGCCATTCTAGGTAACATAGGAAGACTGAGTCTCAAAGAAACACAAGTAGCAATGTAGCAGTTCTTTACTAGAGGCTCTGGATGTGATTCCCAGTACTAAAAAAACAAAACTAATCTAATGCATACCATTTTTAAGCTAATGATACATCTCTTTTAATGCAGAGAACCCAATTTCCAATTTTTCTTTCTAATCACCAAATATGAATCTGCAATTTTATAAAACTGCTAAATTACTGTAGAGGAAGAGTATGCTTAGTTTCCGAGCTCTGTGAAGATTTGTGAGTGTAGAAAGCAATTTTAGGGTATTTCTTACCTCATTCCAATGACATCAAAGACATGTCGCTAGTGTTCATTGATTTGCTAAGCTGGTCATTCACCTTGACAGTGGTAATATTGCTACTGGCCTTAGCAATTGATATCCCATTTTCTTCAACTGGGACTTGATTGCACTGAGCAGGATTGTTTCCTTCATGCATCCTGCAAGAGGAATTAAAAACAGGAAGATGCATTATTTCCCCAATTTTTTTTCAATTTTTCAATTCCAGCCCCACAAATGCATTTTTTCTTTACCAACAAATGGGTCCATGCCTATTAATGATTTTTTTAATTGAAAAATTCTCATCATCCTATGACAACACAATTTTATAGGGAAAGGCTAAAAACTGAAGAAAGACCCTTTAAACATATTTGCAATGTGTGTTAGTTGTTACTTTCTTAAGGCAACAGCCTCTCTAATTTCTCTCCATCCTAACTTACTTGAGAACCTACAAATGGATGGAACCCAGTTTAATTAACCATAAGAACATGAGTCTTGTTATTTATACTACATCTGGGGCCTAGTGACCACAGAAGATCCTTTGGTAAACTATTAACACTGCATAGATAGTGAAGCAAAAGCGATTTTTTATTACATAAAAACGTCTCCAAGTTTTACAGAGAGAAGCAAAAGTACCAAATGTAGCACCAGCGACACAGCCAAACCTGTTTAAAAGGTTTGGTAGAATGTCTATCCATAGAAAATCAAGCTTTTTGTTTCCATTTTCTAACACACATTTTAGCCTTGACCACTATGGCTTTTCAGGACCCAGTTTCCCAATTAACCTCACAATGCCTTACAGACTACAGAATGTTCCAAACATTTTCTTTTGTATAAAACTTGAATAAAGAACTTCAGAAGACTTTTCATAATAAGATGATGAAGTACATTGTCATTTGAATTGTAAGATTTTTTTTAGGTTAAGATTGGGTTTAGGCCTTGGAATCGGTGCCTGGGAGATGTCCATGAGCATTTTCTTCTCAGGCTAGAGCTCTAGCATTTTCAACCACAGTGCCACTTCCATTGAATGGTGTGTTCTTTAAAATCTTTAAGACTGCTTGAAGCCTTCAATTTGTCTTCATCTCATAACTGACCTAAATTGCCTATCATTCTAATCAGGATTCTATCCTTGGTAGCAGTTAGTAGCTGAATACTCCTGCCATCTGTGTTCAAGGAGCTGATTGGATCACTCTAAAAAAGTTAAAAATCTCCAGCTCTTCTAAGTAAAAATCTCATTGTATTTGAACATATATACTAATGTAAGAGCTCCCCCACTTAGAGTTGCCCAGTAAGATTCCTGCTGTTAGACTCACATTGGCTGTTGGTCAAGCAAGTCCAGAAGCTTCCTACAACTGACAGATAACACTTGTCACCATCAATGTAGCAAACGCTGAGCTCTACAACAGCCCATCCCTGTAATTACTGTACCTGCTAAAGGTGATTTTCAATAAATTCCTTAAGAGTGTGCAAAGTTGCAGCAGCCAGTGTTGTGGGAAACAAGGCTTGTTTCTGTTAAGCATGTTGCTGCTTACCAAACTTCAGAATGTAAAGGAACAATGGAGGTGCAAGGATTCCACTGAAAAATGCCTCAAGAAAATTAAACTCCTTTCCAACACTGGCATTTGGGACATTGCAGCCTCCTGTGGGCAGGTGACTGATTTCCTCACAGGAGAGGCCCTCCCATGTTCTGTTCAAATGTGCTATCTGTTCCTTTGCCACTATTCCTCTAGAATGTGCTGCTCAGGTTGTTCTTCACAATTTGAAGTTTTTTCAAATTCAGAGTCCAGTGAAACAATGACTTCTCTATTTCCTTGAACACAAGAATGGGGGTTTAGGAAGAAGAGTTGAAGAAGATGGCAGCACTCGCACATGTAGACCAACTATGTATGTCTGACTAAAAGAAGATCTAGGGGCCAGCCACACTTCACTTCAAGAGATCTACTCCAATCAAACTCTAAATATGTGGACACTTTTCCTACTACAAGAGGACTATCCCAGCAGGAAAATAAGGAAAGCAAAAAGAGAAAGAATGAATGGGACCCCTGTGGAGCAGCTGCACCATGGAGCTCCTCAAGCTAATCTGGAACTGTCTATGCACTTGAAGAAGAGCACCCAAACACTGAAAGCCCTCAACACCAGACCTGCAGAAAGTAAGAAGGAATCTGGTGAAGACTTCCAGGTAGGCAGTTGGCCCCCACTCCAACATGCCCTCTCTTGACTACTACAGGGAAGGAGGGAATTCAGTAATCCCACCAATACAATTGCCAGAAATTGGCACCACCCGGTAAGCCCCTAAATTCAGCCCATACTTGCAGCACCTGCAGCATCCCTGTGGACACCCACTAACCCCTCACATGGCCCCCAGGAAACCAAAGCCCCATAAATCCCTTGCTCCTTGGGTGGACCGACATGCCAACTGGACGCTCTGCTGGGACCTGCTTCCTCCCTGCCACCAAAAGGTGCTGAATCTTGGCTCTGACTGCCACTGCAGCATCATGCTGCTGTGGGTACTGCTGCTGACATGGATCACAGCAACACGCAGCCACCCCCAAGGCTGCACCCCCACATGACACAGCCTCTGTTGCAGACCAGCATGGCCCCTGTTGCCCACACCAGGCCACCAAACCAAGCTCCACCAAGGCCTCACACCACCAGGACTCTGCACACCACACATGAGACCCTTCAGCTGCAGCAGATGCCACCCCCACCTGGACTTGCCAACACCCAGACCCTCCAACTGAGAACCTGCCAACTCTGTTCTGGAAACCAGAGCACAGACCCAGACTCTGTGCTCCAGTGCACCACCAGCTATAGATGTTGTGAGTAACCCAACTGGGTCCACTCCCTTGGTGTGGCAAATTTCTGTGGGACCCCAAAGCCCTCTGACCCAAGTGCCCTTTATAAAGGGAGGGATCACATGAGAGCAGAACATAGACATACTCTGTTTTTAAGGCTCCTCTGGCTACCTGGGACATCCTGGGAACACAGCTTCAGGCCTGTGATAGCAGTCTACAAGCCTGAAACTCCAAAACTCCCTGCCACCAGGACTGAGAGTGGGACTCTAGACAGCAGGCATCCTCCCTTGTCAAAAGGCCATCTGTTCCCAACCAAGCCACAAGGAAAGTGGACTACTGTAAAGCATACAAGTTCAATGAAGAATTGATTTTGAGGATTTCGTAAAGACTCAAGCTCCTACAAACAGCCTGAGAAAACCTCTCTTTAGGTCTGTTTTTGTATTTGTTTTGTTTTGTTTGTATCTATGTATGATTGTTTGTTGTTTGTTTTTATTTGTGTATTGTGTTTTAGGATTTGGTATTTCACTTAAATCTTCTATTTTTCATTATTATTTAGTATTTTCTCTGACTTTTCATCTTCTAATTTATAATTTTTTTCCTCTCTCCTTTTCATTTCTCTCCACATTATACTACTTCTGCATTAGGGATACCATTTCTACTTCTATACACAAAGTAAGATCTCATCCTAAGTGTGTAAACAATAATTACCAGTGATAGATGAAGTGTTTTTTTCAATACTATTTGAATAAAACTTTTTCAAATCTCAGCAAGTCTCTCCAATACACTTGTATACAAACTTCTTTTCTTATCTTCATCTAGGTCTCTAAGCTATTCCCTATATAACATTTCTTTGAATTATTTTCTCTCTCTTACACTTGGAAACAAGGTCTCTATTCTCCTCCTACTGCACATGCTTCTCCCTTTATGATGAAAGCTCTTGAAAAACTTGGAATCCATGGAACATTCCTCAATATAATAAAGACAGTTTATGACAAAACTACAATCAGCAATATACTTACTGGGAGAAAGTTAAAGCCATTTCCTCTAAATTCAGGAAGGAGGCAAGGGTGTTTACTCACTCTTACCTTTCTTCAACGTAGTATTAGAATGCCTAGCTAGGGCAGTAAGACAAGATGTAATAATAAAAGGATCCAAATTGGGAAAGATGAAGTAATACTCTCCCTCTTTGCAAATGACATTATGTTGCATTTAAAGTACCCCATGGACTCCACTCCCAAGTTACTTGAGCTCACCGGAAACCTTGCCAAAGTAATAGGGTATAAAATTAACCCTTAGAAATCAATGGCTTTCCTGTATGCCAATAAAGAGAAGATGCGGCTGAAATTAGGAAAGCAACCTGTTTTGTAATAGCCCCCCCCAAATGCAATACTTAGGAGTTAACATAACAAAAGAGGTGAAGGACCTCTATGAAAAAAAACTTTAAAAACATGAAGAAGTAAATTAAAGCAGAACTAAGCAAGTGGAAAAACTCCCCTGTTCTTGGATTGGGAGAACTATCATCTTGAAAATGGCAATACTGCCAAAGGCTATCTACAAATTCAAAGTGATATATCTCTCAATACCTAATCTCATTCTTCAATCAAATAGAAGAAGCAATCCAAAAATTCATATGAAATAATAAAAGACCCCGAAAAACAAACAGAATCCTTAGCAGAAAGAAGAGCACTGGAGGAATATCAATTCCAACTTTCGAACTTTACTATAAACCATAGTGATCAAATCTGCTTGGTACTGGCACAAGAATAGACCTGAGGACCAGAAATGAACCCACAGATCTATAGCCACCTAATCTTTGAGGAGGGAGCTAAAGAACTACAATGGAAGAAAGACAGCCATTTCAGTAAATGGTGCTAACAAAATTGAATAATCACCTGTAGAAAACTTAAGATAGAACTGTATATATCACCCTGCAACAGAATCAACTCTATAGGAATAAAAGACCTGGAAATGAAAGCACACACCCTGAAAACATTACAAGAAGGAACAGGAGAAAATCTAGGGCTTCTAAGCACAGGCTGAAATTTTCTTAATCGAGACCCAGAAAAACAATAAATCAAAGAAAGGTTGGACAAATGGGATTACATGAGACTACGGAGCTTCTACATGCAGCAAGATGAATAGAAAGCCCATGGATTGGGATAAGATCTTCACTAGTCATACAGTAGACAAGGGTCTCATATCTAAAATATACTTAGAACTCAAAAAAGTTAAATCCCTCAACAGCAAATCCTCAAAGAAACAACTGCCCGATAAATAAGTGGGCTAAAGACTTAAAGAGAAACTTCTCTAAAGAGGACATAGATAAGATGATGTTAAGCAAAATGAACCCCAAAATAGGGACACAAGTGGTTTTTCTTCATTGCTATTGTTTCTAATGTATTTACAAGGTATCATGTGACTTTTTTGTTGCTTTGTATGTCCCTCCCCCATATTATAACCTCTCTTTTCACTGTATTTGATGTTAGTATAATTTATTATCTGCTTCCTTGTCTCATATTTATTTCTTATTTTGCTTCTATGTAATCTGCAAACCTCCATTTCACTGTAAATCACCTCTCATATAACATGCAGGTATTCTCCTATACAATGTGAACCACCTCTATTATAAATTAAATCTGATGTATATAGTTGTTATACTGGATTGTTCATAGGATAAAAATAAGACTGCATGCTCAATACAGGTGCCATACTTTTTCAAACATTTGTTTCTATGTTCCATTGAATTTGTGCAACTCAAAATATGGAAGGCCTGCAAGATTTTTTTGGAAAGGATATTATAAAGTCGTTATAATCTAGTTGGTAATTTGATTGAAAATTTACTTTATAAAGAAATAACCAGAGATTTTTATGTAAAAAACAAAAGCCATTCTCAGGCTGAAGCATAGAGCTTCAGAAGAAGTACCATGTGCAGGAAAATTGTTATACTATTGAACTTCAAGCACACAAATTTCCTACCCTTTCACATTCTTTGCTAGGTACACATAGTAAATTAACTTGCTGGAGGTACTTCACTGTACTTTTACTAGGAACATTAAAATTTTACAGTATTCTCACAGTAGCTCTATCTGGCATAATATAGTTACTTTTCAATAGAATAATCATATTTATAACCTAAATCTATTCCCCTTTTAAGTGTTTTTGTAGAATTAATTCTTTGAACTCAAGCCTTCATATTTGCCAGGCAAGTACAATATTAATTGATCTATATGCCCAGTTAATGTATTTTGTTTTTAATACACTTATATGTTTGCATATTGAAGTTTCATGCTTATGAAACATGAATATAGTGCTATGTTTTCCTTCCACAAGAGGAATTACATACAATATGTATTCTATACATTCTTTTACCTACACATTTACCATTTTAATAATCTTGTCCTCTATGTAGATATAAGTTGTCAATTTTTTTCACTTGAAGCAGGATAATTTATTGTAACACTTAAAATGAAGATGTATTAATGAAGCATTCTCTTTCCCTAGAAATACCTTCAATGTATTTTGTTAGAAGAGGCCCTTTCCCCACTGGATTGTATATTGAAGTCTATTTTCTTTCAACACTTTACAGATATATTTTCATTTTTGTGTGTTATGCATCATTCACCTCTGATATTTTCAAGCATGACTGTATTAGAGGGATTGTTGGCCATTGTTCATTTGTAATGGATTTCATTTTGGGAATAAAAAATCTTTCCTTTTAAGCACTGAACAAGAAATTAGTGCCATATTTTATTGCAATTTTTAAAACTTTTCTTCTATGTTTTTTTAGATCATGTCCCTCTTCATATTTTTACTCTATCCTTCTTGTGGTGGTCATGTTTCACATTTTTGGGGGTTTTTCTTGAAAGTTCCTCAAGCCTCTATCTATTTACAATCATCCTAACCTTAAGGCCAATTAAAATGCAAAGCTGGTTAAGAAATATTTTATACTAATAAATATATAATCGGTATTATAAGAAGTAGGCGATGTTCATGAAAGTTCATGCTAGCAGTTCTTTTTTACTTATGAAGGAAGCATCTGGCTATCTATGACCACACTTTTATATCTAGAAATTTAAAAACAAAAATGATTAACATAGGATGTTATCCTATGAGAACTAGGTCAAAATAGCTGTAAGATCTCAGATATTCTGTTTACCAGGTTGCTCCAAATCTTTCTCATTTCTCACTGGCTTGATGGTTGACTTTCCCTCAGCATTGGTTTAAACATTGAAGGTTGTGTGGCTTGAACTCAGTTCTTTTTCTCCAGGCTAACATTCTACTAGTTTGAGCCTAGCTGCACTTCCAGTTTATGAGTGCTTAATTTGAATAAGTGTCTCATGGAGACTTTACTGGCATTACTGGCTTCAAAATGAAAGCCTCAGGCATCAGACTTTGAAGCAGCCTGTATTACAGGCGTGAACCACTGCACGCACACACACACATATACATATACATACATATATATATATATACATACACACACTACACACACACACACACACACACACACACACACACACACACACACACACACACACACACACACACATATATATATATATATATAGTGGGTATATATATAGTGGGATGTTAGAACTGAAGAGATGTGGGTATAAAACCTTACCCTAAGGTGACAGGCAAAGGCTTGTATTAAAAAAAGGTACGATCTCCAAAATTAGAAAATACTCTTCTCGTAATGTTTGAGAAGTAGAGTAGCATAATATGTATTATTTTAAGGGGGAAAAAACAGCACAAAGCAGCTATTCCCCTAAGATTAAGCAAAACAATATTTCAGAAAAAAACCAAGAATACTAAATACGACAATACGCAGCCTAAAATACTAGCATTAAATAGTTTGACACAGCATGAGCAATAGGTCCCCACTCTTTCTTATTAACAGGGCACTGTGTTTCTAAACTTCATTTAATTGTCAAGCTGGAGCAAGATGAAAAGCCACATATGGGAGAAGCCTCAGACTAGAATTTCACAGGTCTAATAATAACAGATACTGGAGGGGTGTGGACAGTAGGAACCTTACTGCATTGTTAGTGGGGGTGTAAACTTGTTCAACCACTTTGGAAAGCAGTATGGAGGTTCCTCAAAAGATTCCACATAGTGTTCGCCTATGACCGAGCAAACCCACTTTTGGGCATTTACCCAAATGATCACAAACAAGAACACACTAAAGTTCCCAGCACCAGTATAATTATTGCTGCATTATTTACCATAGCTAAGATATGGAACCAACCCACAGGCCCCTCAGTAGACGAATGGCTCAAGAAAATGTGGTATATATGCACAATGGAATTCTATGCCTTTATCAGAAAGAATGACATTGCCCCATTTCTTAGGAAATGGAAAGACTTAGAAAAAATTATATTAAGTGAAGTAAGCCAGGCCCAAAGAAACATAGGCCCAATGGTTTCCCTTATTTGCAATAACTATGCGTGAGTCAAGCAGAAAAAGTCAGATAAGTTGATGTTAGGGAAATGAAACCCAAGATAAGTATTCAATATTTTTTCTTTCATGTGATTGTTTCCTAACATATTTATAAGATTATTTCTTTGTTCCTTTGTATGTCCCTCCCCCATGGTATAAACCCTGCCTACACTGTATTTGATGTTGGTATAATTTGTGGAGGGGAAGGGAGAAAACAACTCATTTAAATAAGGATACAGTTGTACCTATTGCAACAATGAGATGTACAAGTCGTTATGTCTAAAAATGAACTTTACAACTTTGGTTGGGGAGGTTGGGAGGGGAGAGGGTTGGGTAGGATGGCCGGTGGTGGGGATGGGAAGGGACAGGAATGGGAAACAATGGAGGAGGCAACAATGCTTGATAAGAAATGTACTCATTATCTTGCCCATGTAATGGTAATCCCTCTGTACAGTATTTTCACAATAAAAAAAAGAATTTCACAGGTGAGTCAAGGCAAGTTCCATAGCGATCTTGGATCCAGAACTGAGTTGGTAAGTTCATCATGCTTTGTACTGACCAATAATATTCCTAATTCCCCTGAGTCCCATGTGTTGCAGAGAACTAGGTGATTCTTTGTGTTAGATTTGTGAATCAAAAATGCATGTAGATACATACTGAACTGTGAATGGCAATAAAGTTAAAGTTAGCAATTCTTTCTCGGTGTGGAAATTGTTCTGACAAAAAAGAAAATTAGAAATGTCGAAAATGAGATTTCATTTTCTTTGAAACTAGGACAAGGCAGGTATACGATATGAATATATCAGGACTTCTATCCTCTGATAATGATAAGGTGGGGAGTCGCCAGGATACAGAATCAAAGTTTTAGTCTAGAGAGAATGATTAACTAGGTGGTGAGCTGGAGAATCTTTGAGCTTCCATGGGTTTGAGGGGCAGGAGTAAATTTTGATGAAACTTGGTCTAAAAAGTAGAGAAACAAATTTTAAAATTACTAAGATACTTAAAATAATTCATTGTGGGAAGTTAGAACCAAAGAGATGTGTGTATAAAACCTTACCCTCAGGTGACAGGCAAAAGGCTTGTATAAAAAAAAGGTATGATCTCCAAAATTAGAAAATACTCTTCTCCTAATATTTAAGGTGTAGAGTAGCATAATATATATTATTTTAAGGAAAAAAACATAAAGCAGCTAGTCCCCTAAGATCAAGCAAAGCAATACTTCAGAAAAAAACCAAGAATACTACATATGACCATATGCAGCCTAAAATGCTAGCAGTAAATACTTTAGTAATTTGTGTAAATAATTCCTATGATATAAAAAAGACAAGAGAACTGAAGCAGAAAAAATTCCATCATAAAATATTAGCATTAGTTTCTTAATTAATACATTATGGAGAAAGAAATATATCTCTCATAAATCAATACCTATTTTAGTACTTTAAAATCACTAACAGTATGGGAAAATATCTTTACCTTTACAATAAGGATCTCATTTATGTTTTTGTTTTTTTTGTTTCATGACTCATTTTAAATGTTCAAGTAATGGAGGATGTGATTACAATGTACCAGGAAGGTTCAGATGAATGTCTGTATGAAGTGGCTGTCATGAATAGTAACAGAGTGGAGCAAAGAGTGAGATTACTAACAACTTCTAACTTGGCCTCAAAACAGAAGCCAGAGCTGAATAGGAATGACGAGAACTCCTTAAGGGTGAGGAAGGTAGAGTTCATTCAGCATCAGAACATGTTCCCTTATTGTGAGCCTGGTGAGATGCCTGCTACATATATGCTTGGTCTGTCTCCTATAGATAAACAATTTGTTACACATTTGGAGCCTTTTAGTCAAAATTATGAGAGTACAAATGAGCTTCAGTATTTTGAATATGGAGGAGGGAAGATTTTAAACTCAGAGACCATATTCTTTCCACATAATTGGGTTTGTGTCAGAGATCCTGCTTATAACCATAATGAATATAGAGAAGAATATGATAAGTCTGCTCTTCTTGCCCAAGAAATTTGTCAGGGAGGGAGCAAAACACCTGAAAGCACTATATGTGGAAAAACATTCCACTTAAGGTGTACAGACACTATGAATCAGAAAAGACACACAGGAGAGAATTCTTATACAGGTAGTGAATTAAGAATTCCATCAGTAAGGATTTACACTTTACAAAACCTCAGAGGAAATATCCAGAGAAGCCTGATGAGTGTAAGCAATGTGCAAAATCTATCTCTAAGAAGTCAGAACTGACTTGTCAACCTAAAACACCATGAGAAGAGAAACTCTATGAATATGAAGAATGTAGGAAAATTTCCCCTCTGAAGTTAGGTCCCAAAAAGCATCAGATAACTGACACAGAACAGAAACCTTATGAATGTAATGAATGTGGGAAGTATTTCATATGTAAGTCACACCTAACTCTCCATCAGAGAACACATACAGAAGAGAAAACTTATGAATGTAATGCGTGTTCAAAGTCTTTCACCCAAAATTCAGACCTTACAGTTCATCGGAGAACACACACAGGAGACAAACTATATGAATGTAAAAATGTGGAAAGTATTTCAGACATAAGTTATAACTTACTGCCCATCAAAGAATACACACAGGAGAAAACCCTAATGAATGTAACAAATGTGGAAAGTGTTTTACTCAGATGACACACCTTTGTTATCATCAGAGAACACACACAGGAGAGAAATGTTAAAAATGAAATGTGTTTGCAAAGACTTTCACCCAGAAATCAGACCTTACTGTTCATCAGAGTACACACACAGGGGAGAAACCTTATGGATATAATGCATGTGGAAAGTCTTTCACCCAGAAGGCACATCTTAATGTCCATCAGGGAATATACACTGGAGAGAAATCTTATGAATGTACCAAATGTGGAAAGTATTTCCTATGTAAGACACACCTTTCTGTCCATCAGAGAACACACACAGGAGAGAAAACATATGAATGTAAGAAATGTGGCAAGTCCTTCACATGGAGTTCACAGATCATCAGGCATAAAAGAATCCACACAGATGAGAAACCTTAGGAATTTGATAAATATGGAAAATATTTCACCTGGGAAAAATCAGCTTTTTATCAGAGAACCCAAACAGGATATATGACTTGTGATTATAGCAAATGTGCAGTCTTTCTCACAGAAGGCATACCTCAGTGTTCAACATTGAATGCACACAGAGAAAAATCTTATGAATAAAATATGTGGAATTTTTTGGAGAAGAAATCATACTTAAATTTTCATCAGCAAATACACAGGAGAGAAACCTTATGAATGTAACAAGTATTCAAAAAGTCCTTCACTAAAAAGACATGAATGGATGAGTGTTTATAGAGCACAAACAAGAATGAAAACTTATGGATAATACCAATGTAGAAAATCTTACTTCGAAGTCATACCTCAGTGAGTCCCATAGGAGAAAAGAAAACTAACAAATATAACAAATATGCAATGACTTTTACTGTGAAGTCAGTCCTCAGTGCATCCAAGAATATAAACAAGAAAGAAAAAGTAAATATAATAAATGTAGACAAGTATTTAGCCAGAAGCCATGTCTCTACAGGTTTCAGAGACCTGGAGACATGACAGAATGTCTAGTGAACATTAGAGGAGGTCTTTCAAGTAGAAATCACCCTTCAGTCAGCATTGGAGCACTCACACAAAATGAAACCCAACGTAGGAAAACTTTTGGCAGAAACCTCTGTGATTTATAGAGCAACCCTTTATGGCAGAATTAAACTAGGTGTAATGGAAAACCACCCACTGAGCCAGCATTTCTCATCCTCTCATTGTATTGAGTAGGGATGATGTACCTTCATATTGAAAGGTTGGACAAAAGTGATAGGTATCAATTACTTCCAGGCTTGAGAAATAATTAAGATACTGAAGTTGTTGACTTGTATCATTTACATTAAGGAATGGTTGTTGGAGGAAATTGAACAAACTCTTCTCAGAAATAAGAGCTCTGGACCTTTGAGATTTGACTGAGATCATCCAAAGTGGTTTGGTAGTGATAGATGGGGAAAGGCTATCATGCTTGAAGCCAAGGACATGAGAGCACTGACTTCTCTACTGCTCTTCCACTATATGTGTGGTCCATGCATTATAACACTATTACTATTCCAGTTAAGTTTCTGAATGGAATATATGTTGAAAGATAACACTCCTTGTTTATTACAAAATGTGTACAGGAGTAAAATCTGTCTCATCATCTTTCATCCACAAGTTTATGAAACATTCAGAGAACATGAAAGAGGGGCTGGGAAGGTGGCTCAGTGGTAGAGTGCTTGCCTTGCATGCATGAGGCCCTGGGTTTGATTCCTCAGCACCACATAAGCAAAAAGAAAAAAAACAGAAGTGGTGCTGTGGCTCAAGTGGTAGAGCACTAGCCTTGAGCTGAAGAGCTGAGGGACAGCGCCCAGGCCCAGAGTTCAGGCCCCATGACCGGACCCCGCCCCCAAAAAAGAAAGAAAACATGAAAGACCACATATTTGGGAATACATTTTCTTTGTGGGTGGGTAGAAGTCTTGTAGTGTGAACTCAAAGCCTAGGCACTTTCCTTAAGTACTTTTGCTCAAGGCTAAATTGTACCACTTGAATCACATCTCTATTTCTAGTTTCTTTGGTGGGTAAATGAAAACATGATTCAGAAACATTTGGCTTTGGATGAGTAACCCCAAAATGACTTTAGTACTTTTTTTTATAGTTAATTAATTACTGCTGACACGTCAATTGTGACTAATTCACTTTTAGTTCATTATGATGTTGTTCTGAGTGAGTTATAATAAAACACTAGTGTAGATAATGTGGAGAGCCTGTGTTTTCTCACTGTTATGGAGGCTGAAAGTGAATTTCTCAAGAGTATGAATATCTCTCTACCCTCATTAATATTGCTTTTTCCAGTTCCATGAAGATGGCTGTAACAAATCACAATTATGTTATGGTTTTGCTAAATTTAATTCTGTAGCAATTTAAAAAAGCTAGACTTTCAAAAAGATGAGGAACAAGAGCTAGCAGAATACTTACAGATATCCATGGGATTATAGAGATAAGAAAAAATAGGACTCTGCTAGATATTTTGCAGGGTAAAATACAGGTAAAAATGATCCTTGTGGCTTTCTAATGCATAGGTAGATACATAGAGTTTAAACTTTCAGCCAAGAGGTAAAGGGTGTTGCCCAGTGTTTCAATGAAGCATTTAAATGGAAATTAAACTAACTTTTAAAAAGGGATTAAAAATGGCCTACACTTTGTAAAAATTTGGGAAGTTATGGATAGTTGCAGGCCTCCCAGACAAAGAAAAGTTTAAAAGGGAAAATTATCCTAAAGTTTATTTCAAAGTAGAAAAGATAAATTAGGATCACCAAAATGATTGCTTAACCTAGTTTGCCATTATAGGTTTTTTTTTATAACAGTTTCCAAAAGGCCCACAATAAAGAACAGAGGACAAGTTTGACACACATAATTTCGCCCCTTAATAAGTTCCAGGTAAGACCATGGTTATAAATCCACTTCCAATGACCATCATTTGCCTTTAGTTGGAGTAAATATGCCCACAAGTAAAGATTCATTGATCTGAAAACTGGTGTCAAGCCAGGCTTGGCAGAGAAAGGTACCTGTGAGATTGTCATCTCTAACCTGCCAGCAGAGTGTTCAAAAGCAGAGTTGGTTTGGAGTTCAAAGTGGCAAAGTACTAGCCTTGATCTGGAGAGCTGAGGGACAATGCTCTAACCCTGAGTTCAAGTCCACCAACCATGCCAAGGATGCACTTATCCCAGCATAGACAAAGGCATTCCTGGAACCCTGAAAATGTTGGTACATGCAGAGGCAGTAAGACACTGCTCCTTGGATGGCAGAGATGGTATCAGATCCTGGAGTCACTTGTGCTTGTCTCTTCAAAGCTTGATCAGAGCCCGGAGGTCATGGGAAGATAGTTTGTAGGCATGCTTAATGCCCATGTCTGTCTAACACAGCATGGACTTCCCAGTCATCTAAGATAGTGTGTAGTAAAAGGTAAAGTTGTAAAATATGAGGGATAATTTAAATCCCAATCCCCTTGTATCTGTTCAAAGTTCCAATTGGCAGTGAGTTTTGAGCTGGCCCAGCCATATTATCTCATCTGTTAAGAAAAGAGAGTTGTGGACCTGAGATTAGGTCCCTATTGAGATCTGACTGCCTACAGAGGCAAGCATTGTTGCAACCACTACAGATCAGGCTACTCAGCCAGCCAGAAAAATGATTTTATAACCCAAACGTTAAACAAGCTGTGCTGCTGTAGGCAAGAAAGGGTCTGTACATCTGTTAAAGGTTAAATGTTGTATATAAGTGACTTTACACAAGCTTTCCAGAGGCAAGTGGAGGTACTTAGAATGCCAATCAGATGCAGTTTAAAAACATCTACTGAGATTTACTACAAAACTCTGGTAAGTAATTGTTACTTAATTGTTTACAAGTTATAGGTAACCTCAATCTCATTGATTTCCTTGTTGCTTTAATTGGACATAAAAAGGGCTTTTGTGACAAAGACTCCTTTTGCCACAGTTCAAAGCCATCCTGAGCACAAAGAATCTCTCTAAAACTCAGTATCCCAGCTAATCAGCCAAGCACCAGTCTGGAGGCATGGCTCAAGGAATCTCACCTCCAAGGAACTCTCTTAGGTGGTAGAGCACTAGCCTTGCAGAAGTGCTCAGAGAGAGTGCCCAGACCTTGAGTTCAAACGCAGTCAATGCCAAATAGGACAAGCTCTCCCAGCAACAGACACTGAAAAACCCCACTCCCCTCCCTCCCTCTCCCTCCCCCCTCCCCCGCACCATCTAGGACAAAATTAGCCCTGAAAATGGAAAACCATGGAGAGGAGTAAGAGGAGATAACATCCTAAATGGAGTCACTTTAGGCTTGGTATTTCAAAATTAATCAGAGCTGGGTGAACAAGAGAAATAGTTGCTTGCCCACCTAATGTCCATACCTGTCTATCTTCTAACTGGACAGAAAGTTCCAAGCTTGTTTTTGCTACTTGCTATTTGTATTTATAGTAGCCCTGACTGGTATTCCCAACTAGTCCATTATCTTCTCCCCTACCTAGTTGTGCAAAAGACACTAGACATCCCCTTTCTCCCTACTGCCCTGAGTATGGGCTAATGCTTCAAATATAACTTTTCATGGCAAATATGTGTTCTTCTATGCCATTCATGTTAATTGACCTTGTTCCCTTGTCATCTTTTTGCCTGATGTATCCAAAAGTCTCCTTTAACAGGATAACAGCCCCCACCAAGGGCAACACCTGGGAGCAAGTCATGGCTATCCTGTTACTACAGGCAACTGGAGACCCCAGCTCCAGTGACTCCTTCCCTTCTCTAGCAGGAAGTAGCCAAAAGAGCCCATGGCATCTGTTGACTCTGGTACCTTTAAATATCTCTGCTACCTCCCTCCTCAGGCTACTATAATCCTAAGGTGGAAAAAGTCTTACTTCCCCCCTCCAGGATCCCAGGAGTCAGGTACCATGCTTTGTGTCTTCTGGTAATCAAGCCTTCCTGGCTTGTTTCTCTCTTGGGCTTCTAAGAGCAATTTTTGCCTGAACAGCAACTTTGCTTTTTATTCAATGTGTCTTGAATTTTAGATAACTATTTTCATGGAAAAAAAAGAAGACCTTTACCAACCTGTCAAGCAGACGCTTCTTGGATGGTAACTGGCCGGGCAATAAAGAAGGAGCCCCTGACTACTTTGCCCCTTTACAAAAGAAGTTGCTCAAGAAGAAATAACCTCCATATCCCCCAGCCTGGTTCCCCTATGTATATTAATCAGCAAATTGGGGAATGTAAGCATTATGCCTGCCATTGGTCTTCAGCTCCACCCAGACCTGGGCTCCTTCCAGCTCTGAGCTTCCAGCCATACAGCTGCCCCCTCCTTCTCTCTTCCCAGACCCACCTGAGCACCCACCTATCTCACTTCCTGCCACAGACCCTCCTGCTATCTGCATAGGGAAAAACGCCATGTGCTCCCTCTACCAGGACATTATGGCCTCTTTAATAAACCTTATAATAATCTTTCTCCTGTGCCTGCCTTCCTATGTGTGGTCCCCTGGGATGAATGTGAAGGATCCTTTTACCTTGTAGATACCCAGTCTCTGCCATAGTCTCTAACTCACTGAGAACCACACAAGCTATTTTCCCTTCATCATCGACTATCCACTGCACGCTCCTGATGACACTACTTGTGATCACTTCCCCAGGATCCTCCAAATCACAGGGACAAAGTTATCAGTACTCTCTTTCTCTCTCATTGTACTCTGAAAACCCATCTAAAATTTCTGGATTTCCATGTCTAACATTCTCTATGTGGACCTCAACACAAAAATATGATGCATTATTTCTGTTTCATGAAATTCTATTACTATATTTACCTTTGCTTTTGTTTATGTTGGTAATTAGCTTTAAACTCATGATGCTTTAATTCTTGGCTTTTATGTTCACAATCTACTCCTTATGGCACACTTCAGATTCTGACATTGTTTTTTTTTGCATCATGAGTCCTCTCATCTGATAAAGGTAATAAAGCGGTGCCCCCTGTTATATTTTCTCTTCCAAGATGTTTATAAAAACTACATGGAAAACTATGATATTTTAAATAAAAAATATGTATATGTATTTTTGTAGACCGTGGGGCATGAACTCTGGGCCTGGGTGCTGTCCTTCAGCTGTTCAGCTCAAGGCTAGGGCTCTACTTTTTCTGTTCATGTGATGTTGAGGAATCAAACCCATGGCCTCATGCATGTGAGACAAGCACTCTACCACTGAACCACATTGCAAGCCCTTGAAAAATGTTTTTAAAAGTGGATTCATCACAGAACTTTAAATAAAAACTTAGTAATTTAATGGAATTTTCTTGCACATGTAAACAACAGTAAAATATTGCAGAATGTTTTTAAAAGATGAGGAATATAGATTAACTAACATTGAGCATCTCATGTGTAAAAGTAGCATTCAGAAACTCTGTATGAAGTTAGATCCATACAAATAGTTCAGATTTCCCATTTCTTGGGACTTTACACAGGAACTTGAGCATGTCCCAACTCTTCACAATTGTGAACTTCTTGGCTCTGAGTGACACTTGGTGTAGAAGGCAAGATTTCATTCATCATATCATCATGGTGCGAGGTCATCCTCGAACGTGCACATTGAACACCTGGCACCATACACACTGCCATAGGCCTTATTGTTTCAAAAAATAAATCCCACATTCACACGTTACTACTAGGCCTGGATATGAAACCATTTTAAAATGACAAAAAATGAGCAGCAAGCAAAATGGACTTTAACTGTGGTGAAATTTTCAGGGCAAATTAAGGATATTGGTGACATGGAAAAACAATAAAATTGGATTTGAAGAAGCCCCATGTCTGCAGAGTTGCTGGAGCCTGTGAGCTGTGAGATCTAGGGACAGAGTCTCAGCCTCACCGCTGCTTATGCCACCGTCCAGAGACCAATGACCCCTTGTCTTTCCTCCACCTTCAGGACACAGAACATCCAGTCATGGAAAGAAATGACATGGTGCAGAAGGCCGAAATGGCCAAGCAGGCTGAGCGAAATGCTGACATGGCAGCCTGCATCAAGTCTGTAAGTGAGCAAGAAGCTGAATTACCTAATGAGGAAAGGAATCTTCTCTCAGCTGCTTATTGGAGCCCATAGGTCTCTTGGAGGGTAGTTTCAAGTATTGAGCAAAAGACAGAAGGTGCTGAGAAAAATCAGCAGATTGTTTGAGATCACAGAAAGAATTGAGAACAAGCTAAGAGATCTGCAATGATATACTGTCTCTTTTGGGAAAGTTTTTGATCCCTAACGCTTCACAAGCAGAGAGCAAAGTCTCCTATTTGAGAATGAAGAAAGACTGCTACCACATCATGTCTGAGGTTGCTGCTGGTGATGACAAGAAAGGAATTGTAAATCAGTCACACCAAGCAAACCAAGAAGTTTTTGAGATCAGCAAAAAGGAAATTCAACCAATGCATCCTATCAGATTGTGTCTGACCCTTAACTTCTCAGTGTTCTATTATGAGATTCTGAACTCCCCAGAGGAAGTTTCCTTTCTTGAAAACACAGCTTTTGATGAAGTCATTGCTGAACTTTATACTTTATGTGGGTTATGTTCCTTCTATTTTAATTTCTGTATTACCATGTGTTTTTTGTTTGTTTGTTTCATATTAGGAGAGTAGAGCCTGTTAACATTTAGTGAGTTATCCGTTTTCATCATGAGATGGCCACTATGATGATGTGGAATTTTTAAATGTTATAAATGTTTGGCATGTGCTTTGGTTCATGGTGACTTCACAAGGGCCAGTGTTGAAACTGATGCCATGTCTAAGCAAAGAAATCTTCCTACATATTGGTTTCTACTGGTGGGGAATAAGAGGGAAATTGGTTCCAGTCACAGTTGTAGTTATTGTGGGTATTATAAAGTTTTGGAGCCCTTGTAGTGGCTCAAACGATATTCCATGGCTATTCCAAGTTGGAATCATTTATTTCTGTGGAAGAGTCTATTTCAGTGAGCACACCTTTGACTACAGCAGCAGAAGTGTTCTTTCAGACAAAGTTGTGATGCAATTAACTCTGGAAAAGGGCAGAAACAGTTCCCATTCCAATATTTGTGAAGTTACCTGCTGTTTGCTCAAATTATTTTTGCTACACATTTTATTTGTATTTCAATGTTTTAGACAACCTAAGAACTGATGTAAAAGTAAAGGTGTAGTAAAAATGAACTGCTTGGTATTGACTATTCATGTATATTCAGCAAAGCCATAAACAAAAAACCCTATTTTGGGAAATGGAAAGACTTGGAAAAAATTATATAAGTGAAGTAAGTCAGGCCCAAAGAAACTTAGGTCCCATGGTTTCCCTTATTTGCAATAACTAGTATATGTCTGAGTCAAGCAGAAAAGGTCAGATAAGTTGATGTTAGGGAAATGAACACTAAGATATGTATTCAAATTTTTTTTCTTTCAGGTGATTGTTTCTAACAAATTTAAAAGATTATTTCCTTGTTGCTTTGTATGTCCCTCCCCCATGGTATACCATGTGCTTTCACTGTATTTGAGGTTAGTATAATTTGTGGAGGGGAAGGGGAAAAAATTGCCTAAATAGGGATACAGGTGGATCCATTGCAACAATGAGATGATATGTGGAAGATGTTATGTGGAAAAATGAACTTTACAACTTTGGTGGGGGGGGAGCAGGATTGGGTTGGGGGATGGGGGGAGGATGGGAAGGGATTGGAAGGGGAAACAAAGGAGGAGGCTACAATGCTTGATAAGAAATGTACTCATTATCTTGTCCATGTTATTGAACCCCTTTGTACAGTATTTTCACAATAAAAAACCCTATGTATTTAACTTATTTTTAGATTCTTTATCCTTCTGTGATTTTTTTTCATTTTTGCTATGTGCCTCAAACACCTGTGTTGTAAAATAAAACTAATTAACCGGGAAATAAGATGATGGCCTGCTTTGTTGAATGTCTTTTGAAATTTTCATGAACAATCAAGCATAATTGTTAAGAACACATGTATTAAGTTCATTTAAGTGGAATAAAACATTTTTGAATGGACTTTTCAACTACTTTCTCTATTATTTGTCATGTAAATCTTTCTTTTGAGTTTGAATCTCCTCTAAGGAGATTGTACATTATTAGAAAATTGTTTCTTAGTCCCTTTTGGCAGGTAATAGGCTTTTACCGAGTTAAAGTGCAAAGTTTATCATAACAACAAAAATACTAATGTAACTACCAAATACCTCCCATACTCCCCATTCTCCCCTCACCTCAAAAGCAAAAGTGTTTTTTTCTCCCTTGAGGAGTGAAAAATTGGCCCATATGACATTGGGTAGCATTAACTGTAAATTCTATGCTTCCTAATCCGTTTTGGTTTTTCAGAATTTCTTGGTACAGTTTGCCTTCGATTTTGGTCATTCTGTTTATCAGGTGCATAGGACTTCCTTCTTTTTTTAAGCCTTCTACCTTGTCACTTGTCTTAGTGGCTGTGTACTTGGGAAATGGCCACATGATCTTTCTGGCTCTACATACTCTGTAAGATCCCTTGTTCCTTTGCTTGCATCCCATAAACTATTTCCAACATCCTCTACTGCAGCACATCTTACCTTTCTTGATGAGATTGTGTATCTCTTATAAACTCTATCCCAAATGGTCTGTCTGTCATTTTTGCCACTAAATCTTTCTTCTCGCAATAATGATGAGGCTGTTATACCTAAATCTCATCCTACAGAATATTTCTTTGGTACATAACAGAAAACAGCAAACAAAAATGTCATTTGAAAAGGTGCATTTGTTTTTTCTTACAGAATGTAAGATCCTCTAGAGCAGGCAATATTTTCTGTATGTTCTATTGTGCCTAGTACACTTTAAATGCTCAATAAATACTGATGGTCTGAGGCAAAAAATATCTGCCTTCTTTATTTGAGATACCAGCTATACCAATTACTTGAGTTCGATATAGTTTTAAAATAAAAATTTGCAGTTATGTTGAAGACAGTCAGACATATAGACATACATTTATGTATATAAACACACATATATTGCTTTGGTGTAAGCAGTAAGATTACATTTGCCTAACATAAAATATAAAATCAATGCTATATATAAATCAGTACAAACTCACCCAGTCAATTGAATCCACCCAAATTCCTTCATAAAACCTGTAAACTTTTCAGCTCTTTTGCACAAGTGTTAGCTCTTCTGACTAATCTCATCTCAAAAGAACCCAAGACCAATATCAGGGCCTTTAAACAGGCACCCAAAGAGGTGAGATCCATTTTCAAAGATGGGATATTAGTAAAATTATTAAATTATTTGGGATTGAAAAACCAAAGAAATCAAGATCTCTACAAAGAAGGGGACCAAAACGAAAGGAATTTAGTTCAGTCATAAACTAAAAACACAGTTCACCTTGATGTGAATAGTTTCTCTGACATATCAGCACCGTCAGTAATTATTCCTGGTTCTACATTTGGTACTTTTGCTTCTCTCTGAAAAACTTGGGGAGGTTTTTCATGTAACAAAAAAAATCTCTTTTGCTTCACTATTTATGCAGTGAGTGTTAATAGTTTACCGAAGGACCTTTTGTGGTCACTAGGCCCCAGATGTAATATAAATAACAAGACTCATGTTCTTATAGTTAAACTGAGTTCCATCCATTTGTAGGTTCTCAAGTAAGTTAGGATGGAAAGAAATTAGAGAGGCTGTTGCATTAAGAAAGTAACAATTAACACATTGCAAATATGCTTATAGGGTCTTTCTTCAATTTTTAGCCTTTCCCTAGAAAATTGTGTTGTCATAGGACAATGAAAATTTTTTAATTACAAAAATCATTAAAAGGCATGGACCTATTTATTGGTAAAGACAAAATGCATTTGCGGGACTGGAATTGAAAAAATAATTAAAAGGAATTGGGGTAATAATGGAGCTTACTGTTTTTAATTCCTCATGCAGGACTGCATGAAGGAAAGAATCCTGCTCAGTGCAATCAAGTCCCACTTGAAGAAAATGGGGTAGCAGTTGCTAAGGCCAACAGCAATATGACCACTGTCAATATGGATGACCAGCTTAGCAAATCAATGAGCACTAGCAACATGTCTTTGATGTCATTGGAATAGGTAAGAAATGCCCTAATATTGCTTTCTACTCTCATGGATCTTCACAGAGCTAGGAAACTAAGCATGTTCTTCCTCGACAGTCATCTAGCAGTTTTATAAAATTGCAGTTTCATGCTTGGTGATTAGAAAGAAAAATTGGAAATTGTGCGCTCAGCAATAAAAGAGATGTATTATTAGTTTAAAATGGTGTGCATTAGGCTAGTTTTGTTTTTCTAGTACTGGGAATCAAACTCAGAGTCTCTGGTAAAGAACTGCTACACTTGTGTTTCTTTGAGACTCAGTCTTCCTATGTTACCTAGAATGGCCTTCTTCTCCTGAGCTTGAATGATTCTCCCTGTTCAGCCTTAGAAGTTCTTGGACTATAGGTGTATCACTGGGCCTGGAACGATTAGGCCTACACATTTATTTTGAGACAAATTCCTAGGGAGCTTTCACCAGGAAGTTAGGAATTCTCTGGTGATGCTGCATTATCAGTAAAGGAACTGTGTTGTCCCAAATGATGCCTGACTATTCCTGACTGTGTGGCAAATGTCAGAGGTCAGGACACAAGCCTGGTTTCTAGAAGTGGCCCCTGACTCTTCCCACACTCAGGACCTGGGATAACAAAGATTTATTCCAAAGTCTAATGGGTAACACCTGGGAAGACAATATGAGATAGCTTAGAGTGACTGAGAGGAACTTTCAGGATCATAGAAGAGGGAGGAATTCACACTGAAATAGCGCATGCAAACAAAGACAAAAACACACTGGTTTGGGGCAAGCAATCAAGCATCACAGAGACCTACCTTTCACTTCACACTTGCACCTCACCCACATTCCACTGATCTCCCCAAACCACCATCTGTTTGAACAGCAATGGTGGTGAGGTGTATGCTCTAAGAGCATTCCTCCCACCCACAGGATGCATTTCACTATTTAGCTGAACAAATTGTTTAAAAAATGGTAATGGGAACACCATGAGTTCAAGCCACAAGAGCAACAATGAACATCAAAGGAAAGAAAAGAAAAGAAATTAAAAGAAAAGAAAAGAATCTTAAAATAACGGAAAAATTTGGAAAGAGCCAAAAACGACTTAAGATTTCAAAAATGGAATTTGGGCATTTCTGGGAAATTATTAGATTTTTTTAAAAAAATTAAATGGTGCAAGGATTATGCTGTAAATCTAGCAATTCTGCTAGTTTATTGCAGTGTATACATTAAAGCATGAAAAATGATCCAAGAATCAGTTTAGTGCCTGCGAATACCTATTTATATTGAACAGGGAGCTATTCCAAAATGTAAAGAAATCAGATGTAATTTACATTCAACAGAATTTATCTGTTAAACACAAACAAAAGCAAAGAATCTCATAACCTCAATTACATTAGTAGATCTAAGAATTAAAAAGTCAACTTATTTCATGGTTCCAATACTTGTCCATTTCTCGGATATTCTAAAAATGTTTCAGGAGACACATAGTGATTTTCATTTAAAAACAAACAAAAAAACCTCACCTATGCTCATGCAAGCAGGAGAAAACCTCCCCATGCATCCCTGCAGTCCTAAGACAAAGGGACTAGCATTAATGGAAAATACTTCCTCTCAGAGTGGCACCATGCATTGTGGGAATTGTAGTCTATGTTGCAGCACAGATCCTTTGAAAGTGCAGGGTTTGTATTCTCTATTTTTTTTTTTAAAGCAGGGCAAAGATCCTTCTGCGCATGTGCCTCCCCACCCACTGTGGGTGTTTCCAGACTGCAAATTCCAGTTCCTTTCCAGTTGGCTTGCTGCTAGAAGGTTTCTCTTCAGTGGAGCTTAGGAGGTGTAACTTGAAGGGATCTCAGGCTGCAGAACCAATATCAGGTAGGAACTGCGAGCTGGATACAAAACACAAGGTGAAATTGATCCTCCATGTGTTCATCCAGCCTGGGGCTAATGATTTGTTCAGGGTTCAAGAGTTTGTGCTGCCACAACTCTTGTGACTCCAGGTGTCAGAAACTGGCTTGCAACGTTCTGACAGCTAGTTGGGAGGTTCTCCAGAATAGGAGAAAGTGTGCATTTAGATTTCCATGACGGTGAAATTCTGCTGTTAACACGCGACTTTATTATCTTTGCCCAGGTGTAAGATGAGCATGGTAACAATTGCAGTAAAATTGTGAGGGGTGTGCCTGATTTGACTCCATTTATATTGCAGTTGTATTTTGGGTTTCTGTGTTGTTTCTCCTAGAGGTGTCTCCGCTCTTCTCCTGCATTGTTAGCTTTCTTAGTACTGCTGGCTTTAGTTCACACGTGTTTGTACACGACCTTTCAAGCAACAGGTCTACATGAGATATTACAGTAGTGTGTGATGGTCCTGTTATTTTTTCTTTTAGTTAAGCAATGAATCCTAGCAATGTTTGAAGAAGGATACCTTGTCAACTCTGACAAGCCCTACAGAGAAGAGGCAGAAAGGCAAAGGAAGGACATGTTTTCAGGTTCCTTGCCTTAGCAAAGATTGGTTCTACTTCCTAGAACACAAGACTCAGGTGGTACTCTTTCCTCTAACTCTCCCAATCACTTGATGCTGTTGGAAGGTTTACACTAACTAGTAGGAGGGGAAATGAACTTGCCTGAGGAATCAGTCAGAACCTAGTGCTCAGAAGGGACATGGGGCTGTGGTTTGTGGTGGAGGAATTATTGTCACAAGTGAAACTATCTATCTCTGTTCTTACTAATTTATTCAGCCTGTTCACACTATCAATTCTTGTACATGATCTCTCAAATGTCTCACCGGTGGATATACTGATAGTAGCCTTATAGCGTTGGTTTTTACCTGCAGTTGAGAATGTGTTTGTCATGACGTGTTACAGAAGGAAATTAAAGTACTGTTTCTTGCTCAAAGTGGTGTGTTTTTTAGATGTAACGTATAATGAGGTTTTAGGTAGTGTTCTCTATTTTGTCTCAATCTGCTCAAAGAAGTATTATTTCACTTAAGAAATTCTTCATGGAAATTGAAGTCAATGAAGCTTGAACATTCCTTTAAAATATGTTAGTGAAACATGTTGATCCCTTTTATGCTTTGCACTTCCTATGGATTTTCCTAGCTTAAAATGTTACTAGCATGGATATTCTCGACTTTATCTGTCCTTGACAAGTTACAATTTCTCCACTAGATTACTGAGCCTAATTTACATCATTTAAAATGAGAGACTGCCTAAATATGTATTCCAAAACAATTGTTCAATAGAATTTAAATACAGTACAATAAAATGCTCTTTTTTGTGTGCTGGACCTGGTTCTTGGACTCGAACTGGACATTGACCCTGAGCTCCTTTTGTTCCAGCATAATGTTCTACCACTTAAGCCACATTTCCACTTCTAGGTATTTTAGTAGTTTATTGGAGATCAGAGTCTCTTAGACTTTCCTGCCCCAGCTGGCTTCAATCTGTGGTGCTCAGATCTCAAACTTCTGAGTAGCTAGGATTACAACCACGAGCCACCAGAGCCCAGTTACAAAATAAACTCTTTTAAACATAGATTATGTTTGTAATGAAATAATATGAAATAGCAGACTTTAAATTTAAGGAGGATACTCTAAATCTCAAAACAAAAAGAAAATATCCCACCCTGAAATCTACAACACTTGTGGTTTTGAGTAATGGAATATGGATAATTAGCCTACAGAAAATTCTTGTAACTTTTTAAAAGTAAGAAACCATTCTTGTGACGTGTAACAATCCAAAATGAATGTACAAATGTTGTTTTTAAGTGATTCATACTGTTTCTTAGCAAAAAGGACCTAACTGAAGTTTACAGAGTAGATTTTCATATTTCATATGTCACTGTAAAGTTTATGTTATTTTATATAAAGAGTTTCTCTTCCATATAGTTGTGTAAAAAAAATCCTCTGGATAGTAGCATTTCCTGTGTAAAAGCCAAACAATAAATATAAGAAAAAGCATATAGGTATTTAAATCATTTTTTATTTTTATAAATCTGTATTTTGGGGTGTCCTCAGCTTAGAATTTTGTGTTAGTATTATTTGTGCAACATAAGATTTTAATCTTCTGGTTCTTTGCTGTGATTGTGTGGTTGGTGTTCTGTCACTCCTATGACTAATATTTCATGTTTCATCTTTACTAAGCCCTTTATCTCCCAGAGAATGGCCACAATTCTTCACAGAATTGTTTAGGAAAGTGACCGTTAGGGACTTCTCAAACCTGTATTTACATAACCTTTACTGATTACATAAAGTAGGCTAAATGACAAATTTCAAGTTATTGCTCAAGGGTGCTCCAAGAATTTGGATGCAGGTAAATGTGCCATTTGAAAACCATTACTGAAATATTATAATACAAGTAATATGTATTATACATTTTCCTGTACAATTGTGCGTGAGGTAATATTGAGTTATAACGTATATTCTCTCCATGGAGTTTAAATATATAAATTAATAAGGCAGAGTGCAAAAGATACCACCTCACTCCAGTTAGAATGGCTATAATCAAGAACCCTAATAACAGATGCTGGAGGGGATGTGGACAGAAGGGAACCCTACTGCATTGTTGGTGGGAGTGTAAACTTGTTCAACCACTTTGAAAAGTAGTATGGAGGCTCCTCAAAAGACTCCACATAGAGCTCCCCTATGACTCAGCAATCCCACTTTTGGGCATTTACTCAAATTTTCACAAACAAGACCACACTAAAGCTACCTGCATGACTATGATTATTGCAGCATTGTTTACCATAGCTAAGATATGGAACCAACCCAGATGCCCCTCAGTAGATGAATGCATCAAGAAAATGTGGTATATATACACAATGGAATTCTATGCCTCCATCAGAAAGAATGACATTGCTCCATTTGTTACAAAATGGAAAGGCTTGGAAAAAATTATATTAATTGAAGTAAGCCAGGCCCAAAGAAACATAGGTCCCATGGTTTCCCTCATTTGAAATAACTAGTATATGACTGAGTCAAGCAGAAAAGGTCATTTAACTTGATGTTAGGGAAATGAATCCTAAGATATATATTCGAATTTTTTTTTCTTTCATGCAATTGTTTCTAACACATTTATAAGATTATTTCCTTGTTGTTTTGTATGTCCCTCCCCCACGGTATAACACCTGCTTTCACTGTATTTGATGTTGCCATAATTTGTGGAGGGGAAGGGAAAAAACAAATCCTTTAAAGAGGGATACAGGTGGACCCATTGCAACAATGAGACGTACAGTTGTTATGTGGAAAATGAACTTTACAACTTTGGTGGGGGGGAAAGGATGTGGGAGGGGGTGGGGGTAGGAGGTGGTGGGAAGGGGAAACAAAGGAGGAGGCTACAATGCTGGATAAGAAGTGTAGTCATTATCTTGCCCATGTAATTGTAACTCCTCTGTACAGTATGTTCACAATAATTTTGAAAAAACAGTTCAATGGAGCCCTAGGATCCATTTTAATGAATAGAAAAATAATTCATACAACCCTAAATGTATTTCCTTAATAACTAGTGGTATTAAAGGTGTGGATTTTTGTTTTAATTATTCAATTATTTTTAGGAACCTGAGTTTTTATGAATTCTGTATGTATATTAACCTAGAATACTGTTTGTCTACCAACTAATGGACTGTGGAGTCATCTTCAGTGGAGCATTTAATACTCTACTTGAGACATCCAATATTCTTCGCCCATAAGAAGGCTTTGTGTTTTTTCACTCCATGTATAATGTTTTGAGCAGGAAAATCTGGGCATAATCACACAGGTTCTTTCCTGACTATGTCAATTGCCTTTTCTCCAAGCCATGCTTCCAGAATCTTCTCTTCATTGTCAACAGCAAGAAAGAATGAGAGGATCTCTGGTGAGTTGCTTTTTATATCTCATTTTTTACATTCCATTTTAGGAAGCTAAGTTTATCCAAGATTTAAAAACAAAAAAAAAGATTCAGCTTCAAGAACTTGCTCCTAAATCAGGTAAAGATGGTTTTTAGAATGAGTAGATTATAAAATGTTACAATCTGTCTTATTGAGGGCAGACTTGCTTGGAGTTTTCTGATATGAGATAAAGTAGTCACACTTGTTTTGTGATTCAATGCCATTGAGGGTGTCACTTGTCATGTAAAGTGGACATTTGCTGACAACTTGTCAGAGATCACCTCCTTATTAGTAATGTTGAATTATGTTAAAGAGGTTTTACTGGAGTTTCTGAAATAGTGTGGTCATACACACAACTTCAAATGTTAGAGATTATTTAGTAAGATATATGTAATTAAATTACTCTCCATACATACTTCTGGTCTTCCTGGTCTTTGATTACATAAAACCTGATAATATTTCCTAGAAAGCCCTCTGTATTTTTTCTAAGGTGTCCTCACAAGATTTTTTTCCTCTATTTACTCTCTTCATTCTGTTTCCTACTCATAAGCTTTCATCATTTCTCTTTCTCTCACTTTTTATATATTTTCCTCCTTGTGTCTTCTTCTCTTTCAGTCCCCCTCTCTCCATCTGTCTCTCACCATTTTTCAAATGCTGTATCTGGGAATTTGTTTGTTTTACTGATCAATTTTCCTTTGCTGACATGGTTCTTTGAATTGAAATTATTCTTACCCCTTTTATCTTTATGTCTGAGATGAAGGTTTGTTGTGTTGCATGCTTGGTGTCTAAATTCAAAACTGATGGGATACACCTAACTCATTCTCCACTGTGCCTTTCTTGTGCTAGTCTTGGAACAGGAACTCACAGGCCTCACATTCTGTCAGCTTCCTCCTTCACTGTTGGCACTACTTGTTTTTTTTTTAATCTTTTTGCATTGTAAAATAGTTTAGAGAGGGGTTACAGTTATGTGATTATATTTCCTATGGAGCATTGTTACCTGCTCCTTTGTTTTTTCCCTACCATTTCTTTCCTCCTAACATCTGCAACCCCTCTCACCCTCCCTCACACAAATGGCAAAGTTGGTTTTCAACCTAGTGCCTTGTACATCTCATTGTTACAATGGGTCATCTTGTATCCCTATTTAAGCCTTTTGGTTTTTCCTTTTCTATCCCAAAATTAGAAAAATGTATATACAAGATGCAGGGTACCGCAAACAAATACAGTGAAAACAGGGGTTATACCTTGGGGGAAGAACATACCAAAGGAACAAAAAAAATCACATAGTACATTATAAAAGTGCATTAAAAACAATGGCAAGAAAGAGAAAAACCACTTGGGTTGCTGTCTTAGGGCTCATTTCGCTTCATATCATCTTATATGGTCATATGTACATAGCTTTTGACCATTTCTGCTTGTCCTAGACATGTACTAGTTATTTCAAATAAGGGAGACCATGGGACCTATGTTTCTTTGGGCCTGGCTTACTTCACTTAATACAAGTTTTTCCAAGTCTTTCCATTTCCTAATAAATGGTGTGACACCATTTTTCTAATGGAGGCATAGAAAAGCATTGTGTGTGTGTGTGTGTGTGTGTGTGTGTATACACACACGTATATATGTATAAATGCATATTATGTATATATATATATACACCATATTTTCTTGATTCACTCATCTACTAAGGGGCATCGAGGTTGGTTCCATATCTTAGCTATGGTAAATAAAGCTGCAATAAACATAGGTGTGCTGGTAGCTTTAGTATACCCTTGTTTGTGATCTTTGGGTAAATACCCTAAAGTGTGATTGCTGGGTTATAGGGGAGCACTATGTAGAGTCTTTTGAGGAACTTCCATTCTACTTTCCAAAGTTATTGAACAAGTTTACACTCCCACCAACAATGCAGTAGGGTTCCCTTTTCTGTCTGCATCCCCTCCAGCATCTGTTGTTATTAGTGTTCTTGATTATAGCCAATCTATCTGGGGTGAGGTGGAATTTCAAGGTTGTCTTAATTTGCATGTCTTTTTGACTAGAGAAGTTGAGCCTTTTTTTTTTGTATTTTTTTAAGACTGAAATTGCTCCATTTGTTAGGAAATGGAAAGACTTGGAAAAAAATTATACTACGTGAAATAAGCAAGGCCCAAACAAACATAGGTTTCATGATTTCCCTTACTTGAAATAACTAGTATATGTCTGAGACAAGCAGAAACGATCAGATAAGTTGATTTTAGGCGAAATGAACCCCGTTAAGGATTCAAATGTATTTTCTTTCTTGTAATTGTTTCTAACATATTTATAAGTTGAGCATTTTTTTAATTTAATTTTATTTTATTTGTGAACATACTGTACAGAGGGGTTACAATGGCATGGGCAGGATAATGCATACAATTTCTTACCAAGCATTGCAGCCTCCTCCTATGTTTACCCTTTCAATCTCTTCCCAGCCTC
>NW_012287404.1:0-2370 GCF_000151885.1 Dipodomys ordii
TTATGAAACAGAATTTAGAGACCTTAGAAGGTACTTCCATTTCTAGAGTGTCACACCAAGTCAGGTATAATTATATATAGATATATAATTCAAAAGAATATTTTATACTGTCTTCACAAGAAACAGAAATCTATGAAAAGTTACCCAGCAGGAAAGGTAACTGCTGTGACTGTGTTGCCAAAATATTCAAAAACACAACTGCAGTGTGGAAATGAAAGGGCCACATGGGAAAAAAATCATGAACAGCGACAGTTACATATAAACATAGACACAATTCACTTTACCACTGGATAGTCGGAACTGTCGTTGGAACCATAAGTACAACATCTCTCACAAATGATCTCTTCTCCTACACTTAGTGGTCTAGACAAAAACATAATTCCAGAAAAACATATCACAACAGAAGACCAAAGCAACACTGGCAAACCATCCAAGAACATAGTCACCTATTAACATCATAGATCCCCCAAATGAAAGCAAAGAAATACTTCAAATGGACAGAACAAATCAGAAAAATATGAGAAAAGTCATGCCAAGGTAATATAATTCACACAGTAAATAAACAGGCATTAGAACAATCAATTACCTAGAAGATAGTTTTCAAAATACATTACAAATACTGCTGGAAAAATGTGTTTAAAGAAAAGATACAAAACCTCTACAAGGAAATTTGTGAACAAGATGAGACCAAGCAAGATCAGCAAAATAATTCATGGAAACTCCAAACACAAGGAAAAATAAATTCTGAGAAGGCAAGAGAGTCCAAGGGAAAAATGGATGCCTATTTAAAAGATAAGAGAGAAGACACAGCTAAAACACATACTTCCCAAGCCCTCACCCAATAAAAAGTTGTAAAGAAAATCCATACAAGACCTAAAATAAAGCTTTAATAAAGAGATAGAAGCCCTAAAACAATAACCAATTGTAAGACAGGGAAATCAAAGGGAGAGGCTCATTCAGAATAGAATAGAATACCAAACAGAGTATACTAGAACAGAAGAAACCACCATCAAATCATAATCCATTAGAGTATTATTAGACATCAATGAAGGGATTCTTAAATCTGTCAGGAGAAAAGACTGATTATTTATAAAAGATATACAGTCAGAAAAATACAAATTTCTTAGCTGATTTGGTAAAAATGGGAGCCTCGCATGAGGTATGACAAAAATTAAAGGCAAACAACTACCAACCGTGAATTGGTCCCAAGCCAAAGTCACCTTTACATTAAAAGGATATTAAAAAAAAATTTCATGACAAAGAAATCTTGAAACAATGTATATCCACCAAATCATGAAAACAGGAACTGGTTATATAAAATGCTTCCTACCAGTGAACAAGGTAAATATGTTAAGAGTAGATGAGACACAGAGCCTAGCAGCAGGTGAATAACACAGCAGGAATTATGAGATATTTCACAGTCTTAACTCTTAATATCAATGGACTTAACTTTCCAATTAGAAAACAGACTAAATAGTAGTATAATAAAACAAGACACATGCATGTAGTATCTACAAGAAACACATTTTATTGACAAAAACAAACGCATACTCAAACTGAAAGGCTGGAAGGAAAATTTTCAAGCAAATGAACACCATAAACAGGCCACAGTATAATTAATAACATAAGATAAAATAGAATTCAAAATAAAATTACTTGGAAGAGACATTATATATTGATAAAGGCACATCTCCATTAGGTGGATATATCAAGTCTAAGTATCAAATGCCCTGAATCCTGGAGCACCCCACTTCATCAACCAAATACTACTTAACCTAAAAACACATCGCAACACATTATTGAAATGCATGGATAGGTCATCCAGGAAAAACTCAACCAAGAAAATGAAGACCTAAATAACTACATTGAACGCCTAGCCCTAACAGACATCTACAGAATATACATTCAGCATCAGTATACACATTCTTCACAGCAGCTCATGGAAGAGTCTCCAAAATAGAAAATATCTTATGTCACGTAGAAATTCTATCCAAATTGAAAGAAAAATTATTTGAATTCCCATATCTTGTCAGACCACAACAGAATAAACTTAGAATTAAAAAGCTAAAGCAATAAAAAAAATTCCCAAAGCCATGAATACTGAACAACACATTGCTGAATGACAAGTGAGGCACTGAATACATTAGAATGAAAATCTGATAATTTCTGGAATTTAACAAATTAAACACACAAAAGCCAACTCCTCTAGGAAATGGGAAATGGAGTACTTAGAGGAAAATTTATAGCTCTAAGTGCCTGCATCAAGCTATTGAGAAATCTGAGGACTGTATTTTAATTATATACCTCAAATTCTTGAAAACCGGAACAAGCACAAACCCAAAGCAGAGACGAATCAATACAAATCAGAAA
>NW_012287405.1:0-2198 GCF_000151885.1 Dipodomys ordii
TCAACATTAGACAGGGCAACAGCCTCCCCGCTGACTCCCACACACAGGCACATGATATCATGTTTTACTTGTTGTTGAAATGGGGACTCAGAGAGATGTAACCTAGGGTAGCCTCTAACTCTGGATCCTCCTCCTGCCTCCGCCTCCCTCTAGGGCTGGGATTACAGGCCTATGTCACATTGCTCTAGTCAAAATTTGTGTGTGTGTGTGTGTGTGTGTGTGTATTGGTCCTAGTTTAAACCAGAGACCTCTACTATGGCTCAGCTTTCTAGCGTAGGGCAGTGTGGAGCCAGGACCTCTTCTGGCCATCAGATAGGAACACATAGTTTCAGGCTGGAACTCAAGGTCTTGCCCACACTGGGCAGCTTCTCTACCATTGAGCCACACTCCAGCTGGAACAGTCATACAGCGCAGTCCAGGCCTTGAATCTGAGCACTCAGGAGCCAGAGGTGGAGGGTCAAGAGTTCTAGGCCTGAAATCTAGTGAACCCTATCTCAAAAGATAAAAACATAACTGAGCCAGGCGCTGGTGGCTCACGCCGCCTGTAATCCTAGCTACTCAGGAGGCTGAGATCTGAAGATCACAGTTCAAAGCCAGCCCGGGCAGGAAAGTCCGTGAGACTCATCTTCAATTAACCACCAGAAAAATGGAAATGACGCTGTGGCCCAAGTGGTAGAGCGCTCGCCTTGAGCTGAAGAGCTGAGGGACAGCATTCAGGCCCCGAGTTCAAGCCCCACAACTGACAATAAAACAAAACCACATAATTAAGAAAGAAAGAAAAACAGAAGTGAAGTCAGATTCATGATTATCGTGATTATCTGGAAGTTAGAGGCACAACATTCGCTCCATATCCAGAATGCCCATCTCAGGAAACAACTTTGCAGACTCAGTGTCTCTGCCCTCACCTGCTTCCCAGACCACCTGTGTGACCTCAGGCCAGTGTATAACCTCTCTATGCCTCAGTTTCCCTGCGGGTGAACTGGAACCACTTGTAGGACCTGCCAAGGTTCTGTGAAGACAGAGTGAAGGCTCAGTAGGAGCAGTCTTCTTTATCTCTCCATGCCATGTCTCCCTAAGCTCTAAGCAAGTTGTTTTCTGCTGTGGCTGGTACAATCATTTTGCTTGGATCTGAGTCCTGGCGGGGTGTGGGGGTGCTGGGAGGCTATGTGAGCACCTCCCCTCCCCTCACCCCCTCCTCACTCCTGGCCAGGAATCGACCTCATGGATATGGCTTCAGAACTGCTGCAGCCCGAGGGAGACGACGTGGCCCGCATCAGCTGGTACCTCCGTGACCTCATCACCCAGTACCAGAAGACCTTCACCGTCATTGAGAAGGTGACTCTGGGCACAGCAGGGCAGCAGCTCCTCTGCCCACTGCCCTCAGCCCTGACCCCAGCCCTGCCTTCCCTTCCAGTGCCCCAAACCTGTGATCGCTGCCATCCATGGCGGGTGCATTGGTGGAGGTGAGTGTGCCTCCCCCACTCCCCTAGGCAGGGGTAGGGCTGAGGCCTCCCCTCCCTCAGCCAGGGCTTCCACTCTCAGCTCTCTGCTGCTGGGGCCCTGCATGCGGCCATGACTGGGGAGCAGGGCCAGGCTCCTTCCCTCTGCATTGTCCCTGGCCTCTTCCTTCCAGGTGTGGACCTCATCACTGCCTGTGACATCCGCTACTGTGCCCAGGATGCTTTCTTCCAGGTCAAGGTGAGTCTCCCTGAGCTCCTCCCACAGTGCTGACTAGAGAGTGGCACACCTGTCAGAGCAGGGACCACGTGTGTGGAGGGAGCAAGCCCTGAGGGCTTCATGGCAGAGGAGTCAGAGTGGCCCTTCCAAAGTGAGGCTCAGGAGACAGGCAGGGTAGCACACAGCTGTCATCCTGGCACTTGGGAGGTGGAGGCAGAAAGACTGGAGTTCTAGGTTAATCTGGGTCACATGGCAGGACCTTGCCTCTCCAAACCAAGAGCTGAGGGTTTGGTTTAGTGGTAGAGCACTTGGCTGGCACGTGCAGGTCCCTGAAGTCTGTCCTCAGCACCATGGAGGGTGTGTGTGTGTGAGACTGCCATGGAGAAAATCTGGCAAGCGTTCAGGGAAGTGAGGAGTGACAGGGGGCAGGGGGCACAGGCCACACTGGAGGCCCAGAGAGACAGGAGGAAGCCAAAGTGCAGGGTGGGACCAGAAAGGAGCGAAGGAGAGAGAGAAGAGGG
>NW_012287406.1:0-1231 GCF_000151885.1 Dipodomys ordii
TTCTATCCCATAACACTAGATTACCTTGGTCTGGGGATTTAATTCGGGTCGCTTTTCTCCTTATTTTCCATGTTGATATACAGGGTATCGGTCGGTATCCTGCTCACGATCCTGAGTCACGTCAGGGTGTTTTTTACTGAGATCCATACGAATGCTCGACAATCAAAGAAATTAGCGTAAATTTACTTATCGATATTAATAACAGCCGTGAGATGAGGCACAGTTGATTTCATATGTGCAAATTCATGACCGGCAGTCAATGAAGACTCGCTCTCATATCAGTTCGCACGTTCATCTAGTTTTTTCTCACTTCATCTTCTCCAATGATCCCCGGGCGTGATCTCTGTGCATGCACCTTTCCTTGAGCCACGTTTGTTCAAGGCAAGTGCTGTACCACTTGAGCCACAGTGCCACTTTCAGCTTTTTTTGAGGAGCTTATTGGAGATCAGAGTCTCACAGAGAGGCTGGGGGTGTGGCTTAGTGGTAGTGTTTGCCTAGCATGCATGAAGCCCTGGATTCAATTCCTCAGTACCACAAAAACAGACAAAGCCAGAAACGATGCTGTGGCTCAAATGGTAGAGTGCTAGTCTTGAACAAAAGAAGCTCGGGACAGTGCCCAGGCTCTGAGTTCAAGCCTTAAGAGTAGCAAAGAAAAACAAAAAACAAACAACAGTCTCTCAAAGTTTCCTGCCTGGGCTGGCTTGGAACTGCAGTCCTCATATTTCAGCCTCCTGAGTAGCTGGGATTATAGGCCTGAGGCACCTGATTGATAAGATTCTCTATTGAAACTCTTCTCGGCATGGCGCCTCAAAAGTTGGTAAAACAGAGTTCTGGGGCAAAAAAAAAAAAATCCCAGAACCGAAATCATCACAGCTATATTTCTTCCTTACAGACAGTGGTTCTCTCCATTAAAAATAAACAAAGTGGAATAGCTGTGAGACCTGAGCCGAACGTAGGATTTGTGAGTTGCAAGGACAATCACATTTCCTGATCCTGAACGCTAATCTAAGATTCATATGAAACAATGACTCCTTTCAGAATGCCAGATTTTCAAACAACTTTGAGTCTACCAGAGTTCAGCTTCCTGCTCCACCACCATCAGCTTTTTCTATTGTGTGTGTGTGTGTGTGTGTGTGTGTGTGTGGTAAAGACAGACGAGCGTGACAAATAAGTATTGAATTCCTTCTGCGCCTATCCCATGAGCCACCCTCATATCGAAAAACACACTTAA
>NW_012287407.1:0-340 GCF_000151885.1 Dipodomys ordii
CCGCCCCGCCCCGTCACCCTGTGACAGCCCGACAGTCGATCTTTATTCCCCCGAGCCGGGAGCCATCCCGCCGGCCCAACCTGTCCCGCGAGGCGCGGCGCGGCGCGGCCAACCGCGGGGCCGGCCGTCCCCCGTGCGCCCCCCCCCTCGCCTGGGCCCTCCGCCCAGGCGGCCCCGCGCCCCGCCCGGAGCCCGCGCCCCGCCCCGCCGGGTCCCCGCCCGCGCGCCGCCGCCCGAGCCCGGGGGAAGGAAGGGCGGCGCTGCCCGCCACGGGCGTCGCTCGTTCGTGGCCCCTGCTGCGGAGCGTCCAAAACACACAGCCGCGGCTGGGGCTGGGAAC
>NW_012287408.1:0-1190 GCF_000151885.1 Dipodomys ordii
AAGAAGAAATAAGAAAGGCCAGTGGTCACATGAAGAAATGTTCAACATGTCTGGCCATAAAAGAAATGCAAATCTAAACAACGTTGAGATTCCACATCACCCCAGTTAGAATGGCTATAATCAAGAAAGTAAATAATAACTAAGGCTGGTGTTTGGACATGTAAACTTCTTCACTCACTCTGGAAAGCAAAAGACTATACATAGAGCATCCCTAACAACCTAAATTTTAACAGGAGAAGCCCAGAATTGATGAAATTTTTGTGTAACACATTACAACATTAATTAAAATAGCAAATCATTCAACAGTGAATAATAGGAGAGTAGAAGGAAGTGGTCAGGAAAAGAGACAAGGCTAGCCAGAATAGATTTTGGTAAAGTAACTTTGACAGAGGTTAAACATATATATATATATATATATATATATATATATATATATATATATCCAATTAGTATCATCTTTCTCTAGCCCTGTAATTTACTAAAAATCTAAATATAGTTCATATATAAACATACATATACTATATATGAGCACATAACTACTCTTACAAATTTATATATGCACATACATGCCCAATGATAACAAACAAGAAAATACTAAAGCTACCAGCACAACTATGTTTATTGCAGCATTATTTACCATAGCTAAGATATGGAATCAACCCAGATGCCCCTCAGTAGATGAATGGATCAAGAAAATGTGGTATACATACACAATGGAATTCTATGCCTCCATCAGAAAGAATGACATTGCCCCATTTGTTAGGAAATGGAAAAACTTGGAAAAAGTTATATTAAGTGAAGTAAGCCAGGCCCAAAGAAACATAGGTCCCATGGTTTCCCTTATTTGCAATATCTAGTAATATGTCTGAGTCAAGCAGAAAAGTTCAGATAAGGTGATGTTAGGGAAATGAACCCTAAGATATATATTCAAATGTTTCTTTTTTCTTTCATGCGATTGTTTCTAACACATTTATAAGATTATTTCTTTGTTGCTTTGTATGTCCCTCCCCCATGGTATAACTCCCGCTTTCACTGTATTTGATGTCAGTGTAATTTGTGGACGGGAAGGGGAAAAACAAATAGTTTAAATAGGGATACTGATGGACCCATTGCAACAATGAGATGTACAAGTCGTTATGTTGAAAACGAACTTTACAACTTTAGTGCGGGGGGGGGGGGGGGGGAGGATT
>NW_012287409.1:0-1464 GCF_000151885.1 Dipodomys ordii
CCGACTTGCTCACATTGCTCATGTATCACAATAAAACCTTCCTTGGCACGAACCAAGGCAGATTTCTGTAAGTCTAAGTACAGGCACTCCCCCAACAATAAACACAGGTATACAGAAATAAAGAACCACTGAGCCTGAACCATGAGTCACCTCTCACTCGGTTCCTTCACACATAAACAACACTTGGGTTCCTGAGTAGGGGTGAGCTGCATTCCATCTAACTCTCACGTATGTGTTGTTACTAGACAGACAACAGGAAGCACAGGGCAAAAGCATGAAGCTACCAACAGGAGAGATGAGCGCATGCCAACAGAAGATAGCAGTGAACCAGAAAAGCAGAGGCTTCCTCCTATATTCAGAATCAAACCAGCTGCTGGCGCTCCCCAAGCACTGTTGTGGCAGTGTCAAGCAGCAGTGGTTACTGATGCTTTGGGGAGTGGCTTGTTCTCCCCAAAAGTCACCTGTTAGGAGCTTAATCTTCAGTGTGGTGATATCCAGTGATAACAGAGTCTTTAAAAGGTGGGGTCTAGCCAGGCACCGGTGGCTCACGCCTGTAATCCTAGCTACTCAGAAGGCTGAGATCGCTGTTCAAAGCCAGCCTGGGCAGGAAACTCTGTGAGACTCTTATCTCCAATAAACCACTAGAAAACCACTAGGAGTGGTGCTGTGGCTCAAGTGGTACAGTGCTCACCTTGTGCTGAAGAGTGCCAGGAAAGCACCCAGGCCCAGAGTTCAAGCCCCATGACTGACCAAAAAAAAAAAAAAAGAGTAACAAAGTCTGGAGAGCAAGTGGTTAGAGAAGAAAGCTTGCTGCTGAATTTCCCTGATTTCCTTTCTCATCACGTGATCTCTTCCTTGACAAGATGATCCTGGCTTGGCGCCAAAAGGGCCCCACAGAATGCTGACAACATGCTCTTAGAATCTCAAGAAGTGTGAACCAAGCCGGGCGCTGGTGGCTCACGCCTGTAATCCTAGCTACTCAGGAGGCTGAGATCTGAGGATCGCGGTTCAAAGCCAGCCCGGGCAGGAAAGACCGTGAGACTCCTATCTCCAATAAACCACCAGAAAACCGGAAGTGGCGCTGTAGCTCAAGTGGTAGAGCACTAGCCTTGAGCTGAAGAGCTGAGGAACAGCGCCCAGGCCCAGAGTTCAAGCCCCACGACCGACAAAAAAAAAAAAAGAAGTGTGAACCAAGCAAGCCTTTTTCTAAAGTACCCAGCCTCAAGTTCTTTGCTATAGCAACAGGAAACAGACTAATACAGGTGCTTATGATTGGCTGGTGGGGTCTATAGAAAGGCGGGACATGAGGCAAGCCAGCAGTGGAGGGCATACTTTTCTCCTTCCCTCAACAAGCCAAGGGAAGCACCACAGTGTGCACCGCACATCCGGCCTCAGCCCCAGTCATCTCTCACTCAGTCTTTGTCTCTCAGTCTCTCAGAGATTTCTGCAATCTCATCTGCTGCT